>NC_053437.1:3786706-3919166 GCF_007990345.1 Gossypium hirsutum | reverse complement strand
TATTTTATTCGTGATATTACTTATTTACGATTTTTGAGACTATTGGATTTTTGAATACAGTATTTACTTCAATACAAATTTAGATTTGGTAGAGAAACAATAACAATACTCTGGAAAAAACAAAAAACCGACGAGCCTATCATATTATACAAGTTTATATTTAATTCACTGCAAAACTAAAAAATCTACAGAACTCTTTAAGGAGTTGGGATGTAGAATACAATCTTCTTCTCTTGTATGAATGGATTTTCTTTTGTCAAGTGAATACAATCTACAGAACTTTCACAGGTTCTAACTTCGGTGAATATTCATATTGCTAAAACATTCAACTAAGTTAGTTGTTGAATTTATCATTTCTTTTTCTTTTTTTTTTTGGGGTTCTCTTGCATCTTTTATCATTTATGAAAATTCATGGTTCAGATTCATTTTCTTTCTTGCAATTTGCTAATTAGGTGGGGTTATGAATGTGTTGATTTGGGTGAATTTCATGACCCGACCAGTCAAATATATTCGAATGTGTGAGGGTAGAATAATTGGTCTTCACTTTGCATGATTTACTCCTTTGTGTGCAAGTTCTGAGTTTGAATTTGTTGAGGTGTAGCTGCTATTGACAAAAACATAACATATAATTCAGATTTATTTTGCTTGGGTTCTGAATGGCCCTTCAAAGTTTTTCATTTTTGGTATAGAAGAGTAAACACAAGGTATCAACTATGTTATTTAATAGTCTTAACTGCTATTTCTAAATTAACTCCATAAAGTAGTGAAATATGACACTCTTTCAAGTACTAGTTAATTATAAAAGAGCATCAAACTATCACAGTATATACCTTTTTTTCAGAATGTAAGTTATATATTATTTGATTAATTTCACAACTACTGACGACTTACATTGTGTTTTTTAAAGTTGGAGTTATTTTATTGAGGTCGCTACCTGGGATCATTGTTTGCTTGCTCTTATTATTTGCAAATGGAGAAGAAGACACTTATCTATGGATGGTATGATTGAAGAGTTCCTTCAAAGTCAAAATAATTTGTTCCATAAGTATTCCTATAGAGAAATTAAAAAAATGACAAAAAATTTTAACGATAAATTAGGTGAAGGGGTTATGGATCAGTATTTAAAGGAAACTTCGTAGTGGACATCACGTGGCAATAAAATTGTTGGGCAAATCAAAGGGTAATGGTCAAGATTTCATAAATGAAGTTGCTTCTATTGGAAGAATTCATCATGCTAATGTGGCAAACTTATTGGATTTTGTGTGGAGGGATCAAAGCAAGCTCTAGTATATGACTTCATGCCTAATGGATCTTTAGATAAAATCATATTTACCGAAGAAAATAATAATACTTTGAGCTGGAAAAAAATGTTTGATATTGTGCTTGGGGTAGCTCAAGGAATTCATTACTTGCATCAAGGATGTGACATGCAAATTCTACATTTTGATATCAAGCCACACAATATTCTTCTTGATGAGCATTTTAACCCAAAAGTTTCCGATTTTGGTCTTGCTAAATTGTATTCAGTAGATGATAGCATTGTCTCTCTCACTGCGGCACGAGGAACGATAGGATATATTGCTCCTGAATTGGTTTACAAAAATCTTGGAGGCATCTCATACAAAGCCGATGTTTATAGTTTTGGAATGTTACTGATGGAAATGGTAGGAAGGAGAAAGAATGTGAATGCATTTGTTGACCACACTAGTCAGATCTATTTTCCATCTTGGATTTATGACCGATTAGATCAAGGAGAGCACATAGAGCTAGGAGATGTTTCTGACGATGAAAAAGTAATGGTGAAGAAGATGATAATAACTGCCTTTTGGTGTATACAATTATTGCCTTCTGATCGTCCTTCAATGAATAAAGTGTTGAAGATGCTTGAATCTAATGTTGAACTCCTTGAGATGCCTCCTAAACCATTCCATCAACTTCCTCTTGATGAGAACTCTAATGATGAGCCAAGTACACCATTGGATGGTGTTACTATAGCGAGTTCAAATATTGCATAAGGTTAGAAACATTTTACTTCATTATCTCACTTTTTAGCTTTATATTATTTTGCCTACGTATATATATTATATTATTTTCATTAATTACCTATGTGTTAAGTTATTGTTCATAATTACCAATTTTCTTTAATTTGACTATTTGTTCAATATTAAATGTATAAATTTAAATCATAACTAAAATTATATATAAGTTAAAAGTAAATTATATAAATAGATTTTTGTGTCAATTTAGTTTAGGTTTAGTTGAATTGAATTGAGATGAGTTGGTTAGAATTTTCATGTTTAGACCAACCTTGACTTAGATTAGATTTAGACGTGATCAATGTGTTTGGAAGTTAATTTTTTAATATTTATAAAAGTTATTGCTACAATAACTTTTAATCGTGTTATTGCATTGCAGAGGCTACTAATGAATCAGAGGGAAACCCAATGTGATGAGGATGTTGGATATCTTATTTCGTTTTTCATGGTTACAATCCAAGTGTTTCTATACTCTAAGTGTGATGTCTATTTCCTTTTTGAAAACATTTTTGTTGTTGCGTTTGAGAATGTTGGTGTTGACACCATTTTTGTAAAACGGGATCGATTTAGATTTTGAAAAAAAATAAAAAAATGAGTATGGGAGTGACCACCAATCCTTATTAATGAGGTGTGATCAGGCCACCTCGAATAGTGGTTATTTTAATTTGATATATTAAAACGCTTTTTGGTCTACGAAATTAAGAAAGACAGGTTTGGGAGTCAGTTACGTACAAGGAAGGGTTAGCACCCTCGTAACGCCGAAAATTGGTACCTAGTTGATTAATTAGTGTCTTAGTGTCGAAAGTTGAAATTTTGGAAAAGATTTTAAAATACGATCCCTTGTTAAAATGAAACCTTTTTCGAGAACAGGGCATATTTCACGTTAATCGAGAAAAAAATTATGTCTCGTAAGTTAGGACACAATGTCTTGAATTCCCAATATGAGAAATGAATACCGAAAAGTTTATTTTTTTTACAGATATTTGATTCGATTATCTTGTGTTTGGAAAAGAAATCATGTCTCCTAAGTTAAAACGCGATATTTTATTAATTCCCGAGATCTCTTAAAAACTTATGTTTGAAAAGATTCGTGTATGTGGATTTATCAAGAAATCGAACCCCGTAAATTAGGGTACGGCCTTTCTAATTCCAAAAACAATGAACATTGTTTCGATTTAAATTTTTCTTTTTATCTAAAAAGATTATATGAGGAGAACAAATATATTAGAACGATAAATAACAAATAAATGGGTAAATACTATAGTAATAATAATATGAAATAGCAATAATAAAAAAATTAATTTATGCCATTAACGACAAAGTAACTCGAAAGTAAAAATAAAAATAAAGACAAAGGGTGCCTAATGAAAAGGGAGTGAAAATAATATTAAATCTAAATATTTGAAAAGCACAAGAATAATAAATAAACAAGCAAATAAATAAAATGAATATACATGACATAAAACGTAAGTACTTTAGAAGTAAGAATGATAAATAAATAGATGAATAAAAACCAATACAGCAGATATAAACAATACTTCATTTAGGTATTTAAGAACTACATAAATATAAAAAAGTAAAAAATAATATTAAATTTAAGTGTTTAAAAAAATAAAGAATAATAAATAAATCAATATATAAAACTAATATGAGTAATGTAAATTTTAAAATAAAACGCAATGCTGAATTGCTGATAACGAAATAAGTAATAAAATAATAATAAGATAAAACAGTACAAAGCTAAATTAAATAAGTAAGGGATTTAATTGAAGTTTAAGTGAAATCAAAGGCTATAAATTGTAAATGATAAAAAAGGCTGACAAGGATAAAAAATACAACACGGTAAAACAATGGGGTCCGAAAGGGAAACTATCCCTGGTCCTTATGCGCGCAATTTCACAATGAACTGTCATGTAACAAAACGAAATTCGTGGGGTAAAATTAAAAGAAGTAAAATGGTGAAATCAGGACTAGATTAAAACAACTCAACAAGGCGGAAGGACTAGAAGCAAAATATCCCAAAAGGCAAAAACACGCGGATTCCCCCTGGAACGGGTCGGGTCGCGCGCGGGTCAAGTCAAAACGGCGTGGTTTTGAATGCCTATTTAACTCAGAATTTTTCCAAAAATAATCATTTAGTCTCTTGTTTCAAAAAAAACTCGAGAAGCTCTCTCCCATTCTTTAAACCATCCCCTTCTCCGGTCGTCGGCCCGGCTAGTCGCCGCCGTGTTGGCCACCGATTGCCGGCGTCGGTGCCGCCATTTATGGTGGCCTGAATGTCAAAGTCGGCTTTTTTTGTGAAATCAAAGAGAAGGGGTAAGTTTTTTCTTTTCATGCACTTTTGAAATACCTTTGCATGTATAAACAATTTTAAAAAAGAAATATTTGTATGTATAAACAGTTTCAAAAACGGAAAAATAAGGAGAGGAAAAAAAAGAAAATAAAGAGGACCTTTGCACGTTTGTTTTTTTTTCTTCGATCTGTTTGGTTATTTTTTGTTTGAATGACTGAACTCTTTTTTATTTCCCGTCCCCTCATTTACAATCTCTGTAATGGCTTTGTTACAGGATAGAATAAGAGCAGGAAAAAGAATTAGCTAAAATTGATTTAGTTACTGAAAACGGGGAGTTTTGGGTATTAGTTAAACGGTGAGTTTTAGTTGTTAATTAGACGGTGCGTTTTGGTGAGTATTAGTTACTGTTTGTTATGTTTTCTTTTGCTTGAAATATGCAAGTGCTGCATGGGAAGGAGGTTATCGAATTACAGAAGAATTTTGTTATCTGTTTTCTCCTCTCTTTCTTCCTTTTCTCTCTTTTCTTCCTTCAAACTCTCTGCTCGATTTTAGTTCTTATCAAAGGTATCAGAGCTTTCACGATCCCTTTGATGGCCGGCGATGGTGTTTCTACGAGGTTGCAGAAAGAGGTGGGCAATATGTAGCAGGAAATCTCAAAATCCAAGAGGAAATCGCGCATCTGGAGGCCAAGATGGAATCTCGACTACAGGAGTTCAAACGAAGTTTCGAGGTGACTTACAGTCGTTGTTGGTTCAGTATTTCGGGCCACCACCAACTGGTTCATCGGTAAATGCTGCAGTTGTTAAAGGAAAGAGGGTTTTGGGAGCTCCTCCTGGGTTCTTACCTAAAACCATTAACTTACCGCAAGGACAGACGGAACCCTTTGTCACGGATGGAGGTAGTGTGCATGTACGAGATCCTTCTTATGAAGTAGGAGTTTTTACTAAAACCAGTCGATTAGAGTGTCCTAAGTTCGATGGAAATGATTTTCGAGTATGGTGGACCAAATTGGAATAGTATTTTGAAGCGGAAGGCATACCTGAAGTGAGTAAGGTCCGCATGGTGATGTTGAACTTAGAAGGCAAAGCGTTAGAATGGCATCATTTCTATTCTCAGAGGAATGGAGGCTTGCAAATGCCGTCTTGGCCGACGTATATAAAGAGCCTTCAAGATCGTTTTGGATGTAGGCCGTTTTGGGATTCGATAAGGGAGCTGGTCAACTTGAAACAAGAAGGCTCCATTTCTAGTTTAGAATCCAACAATGTTGGTGTTGTTGCTAATACCTTGCACTATGGTGCCTTGAACACGAGCATTGGTGCAACAGCGACAGTTTCATGTGGAATGGGGTGTTTAGATACAGGGCAATTCATGTACCAGAAGGGCGCAACATTGGGTGCCTTGTTGGGAAATGGCCAAATTAAGAACTGGGCTGACTCTGGCCTTGCCGATAATAGCCAACAGACTGACACTTCGACTGATGTTGACACTAACCATAAAAACCAGCTTCATGGAGTTCAACATGGAGCTGTAATGGTGAAAACAGTGGATCAATCCAAGTCAAAAAGTAATGATCAAAAGACACTTCGCAGGCTTGCTCAGAATCGAGAAGCTGCAAGGAATAGTAGATTGAGGAAAAAAACCTATGTCCAGCAGCTTGAGAGTAGTCGACTCAGGCTTACAGAACTAGAGCAAGAGCTTCAAAGGGCACAATAGCAGGGTATTTTTATTGCATCTGGACTTTCTGGGGACCATGGCCATACAGTTGCGGGAAATGCTGCTCTGGCATTTGACATGGAATATGAAGACATACATGCAGTCAATATGAGGGAAATGATATTCATTATGATATATGTCTCCTTTGACATGATTCTTGGTGCCTATCTCATTGGTAACATGACAGCATTAATCGTAAAAGGATCCAAGAAAGAGAAGTTCAGAGATAAAATGGCAGATGTTATTAAGTATATGAATAGAAATAAACTTGAAAGGGATCTCCGCAATCAGATCAAAGGCCACTTGCGTTTATAGTACGAAAGCACATGAACTGAGGCTGTCGTTCTTCAGGATGTTCCCATCTCTATCAGAGCTAAGATTTCCCAATCTTAATACCTGCCATACATTGAAAATGCATCTCTTTTCAAGGAATGCTCTTTAGATTTTATTAATCAGATTGTTATTAGACTCCATGAAGAATTTTTTCTCCCAGGAGAAGTAATAATGGAACAAAGAAATGTTGTGGATCAGCTCTATTTTGTTTGTCATGGTGTGTTGGAGGGAAAAGAATCCAATCTCCGAGTTAAGTAACTGGAATCGAACATTTCATTTCACATCGGAAGACAAGAAGCTGAGCTAGCTTTGAGGGTGAATGGTGTTGCATATAATGGAGATTTTTATCAGCTCAAAATTTTGATACGAGCGGGAGCTGATCCTAACAAAACCGATTGTGATGGAAAATCTCCCTCGCATCTTGCTGCATCGAAAGGATATGAAGATATTACAAGTTTCCTTATTCGACACTCGGTAGATATCAATCTTAAAGATAAGTTCAGAAATACACCCTTGCTAGAATCAATAAAAAATGGTCACGACAATCTTGCTGCTTTACGAATTAAAGAAGGAGCTTCCTTAAACATAGATGATGCTGGTAGTTATCTGTGTACGGCAGTGGCAAATGGGGACTCAAACTTTTTGAGAAGGCTTTTGTCTAATGGAGTTGATCCTAACTCTAGAGATTACGACCATTGAACCCCCCTTCATGTAGCTGCCTCTGAGGGCTTATATATCATGGTAAAGCTTTTGGTAGAGGCTGGGGCTAGTGTTTTTTTTCCAAAGACAGATGGGGAAACACTCCACTTGATGAAGCCCAGATGTGTGGCAACAAGAATTTGATCAAGTTACTGGAAGATGCAACATGGGAGCCTTTATCTGCTATTCAGTCCAAATTTCCTCATCTTCATCCTTGAGGTCAAGGATGTGTTTGTGGGAGGGAGTATTGTTACGGGATAGAATAATAGCAGGAAAAAGAATTAGCTAAAATTGATTTAGTTACTGAAAACGGGGAGTTTTGGGTATTAGTTAAACGGTGAGTTTTAGTTGTTAATTGGACGGTGCGTTTTGGTGAGTATTAGTTACTGTTTGTTATGTTTTCTTTTGCTTGAAATATGCAAGTGCTGCATGGGAAGGAGATTATCGAATTACAGAAGAATTTTGTTATCTGTTTTCTCCTCTCTTTCTTCCTCCAAATTCTCTGCTCGATTTCAGTTCTTATTAGGCTTTATATAGCCGAATAAAATAAAATCAAAAAGCTATTTACATTCTGTTATTTGCGATTGTTGTTGCCTCGCTACTTTTCTGTTTGTAATTTTCGCAATTTTTTGTCTGTTTTGCCGTTTGTTGCGCAGGTTAGCTGGAGGCGAGGTGTACGTGGGGGAGGTTGTGCGTGACTGCTGCGCGTGGGGAGTGGCGGCAGTCGGTTTGGCTGAAGGCAGTTGGAGGCGGCGGCTAAGGCTTGCAGCCTAGGGGTTTTTAATTTTTAGTTTTGTTTTGGGCTTGGGTTTGTAATTGGGTATTGGGCTAATGTTGGTTTGGGTTATGATTTGGGCCTTGCTGGCCCAATGTAAATGGACATTTAAAATTGGATTTCTATTTTTTTATTTTAATTTGGTTTATTAGGTCTAGGCCAAAATTGGCCCATTACAGTTGGCATTATTGTTTTGTTGTTGACATGTCTAGTTTCTTTGTGCATTTCCTCCAACTCCAATTTCTTCCTCAATCTCGTCACATACATTTCATGAACCTTTGATGAACAAAGAAATAAAAGGAATTTTTGTAACAAAAACAATACAAAAAAGTTCAATCCAAGTTCAAAAATAAAGAAAAAAAGATTCAATTTTTATTCTCAGTAGAAGACGAATGAATTGCCAAATAGAGGTAGACGAGAGACAGGAAATAAGCAAGTGGATGGCAAAGATTGAATTGAGAAAGCATCCAAAGCAGCAACAAAACTAATCCAACATGAAGCATTATTGAAATCTCCATCAAACCCATTTCTAAAACTATTAAAACAGAAAAATACCCACTTCCACAAAAATCACAACTTTTCACTCCTTTTCTCCATAACCTAAAATCACTACCGTTAAGGAATTAAAGAAATAAAAACTTTCATAGAGATTTTATTAAAAAAAGAAAAGAAAGAATCTGAATCAAAACTTGAATTTCAAATGGTGTGCTTTGTCTGAAATGAATGCGTAATCTTGAATGACTCTTATATTACACTAAGCAAAACTTACTTCCTATGTACAATCTATTAATTATGTATACATGCACTCTGGGTTTAATGTACAATTCTATATATAAATTTTAATAATTTTATATATGAAATTTTGATATGATCCAATTCTTATAAATTATTAACACAATTATTGATATAACATCATTTTATATTTATATATTGCACACTTAAATAATTATATTTATTCAATATAAAAATAAATTGATGTTTTTATTTCTTTAAATGTTTATGGTTAAATTAAAATTAAAGTTTCAAGTATATATTTGAACCACAATTAGAGTTACACGTGTATAATTACACCAAATTAAAATTTATATATACAATTGCAAATTAAATCAAAGTCCATACATAATTTTAGAATTGATCTCTTTTCTTTTTAATTTAATTAAATATTAAGTACTTATATTTAATTAAAAAATGGTTTTCAGTATGGTTAAAAATGTTTTTTTTGTGACCCAAATTCTAAGAGATTGCTTGCAAGTCAAGTTAAACAAAATATATCTTCTTTCTAGAAGATTTAATATTTATGAGTATAATATATTTACCATTTATTAGCATAATATATTTGACTTTGATTAGAATTAGGGTTTTTTCAACCTATAAATAGATATAGTCGAAACTCCTCTTGTAAATCATTCGAATTCTACATAGTGAATTTTCTTCTCACCTGCCCGTGGTTTTTTTCGAAAGGGTTTCCACGTAAAAATCTGTGTGTTCTTTATTTTTATTTCTCTTTTCTTTGTGATATATTATCATTACCGACATTCTATTTTCACAAATTGGTATCAGAGCTTTCGATTTGTTCATCTCAATCACGGTAATGGCGTATTTGAAGTATGAAATTTCGCTGTTGGATCGCAAAACCAGATTCGCGTTGTGGTAGATAAAGATGCAGGTAGTTCTTGCACAGATAGACTTAAAGGAAACCCTGCTAGGGATAGATAAGATGCCTTCAACATTGACGGTGGAAGAGAAGAACCGCAAGGATCGAAACGTGTTAACACAGTTACATCTGCACTTGTCTAATGAAATTTTACAGGATGTGATAAAGGAGAATACCACCGCTAGATTATGAAAGAGGTCGGAACAAATATTTATGTCAAAAACTCTAACTAGCAAGCTGCATATGAAGCAGCGTTTTTATGCTCATCGTTTGGAGGAAGGTGCGTCTGTGCATGAACACTTAACAATGTTTAAAGAAATTCTCTCAAACTTGGAAGCCATGGAGGTTCAGTATGATAAGGAAGATCTAGAGTTGATTCTACTTTGTTTGTTGTCCCCGTTTTATTTAACCTTTAGAGATGCCATTTTATATAGCCTTGAGTCTCTCACAATTGATGAGGTTTATGATTCTTTAACCTTATATGATAAGATGAAGCATCTTGTAGTTAAAACTAACTCTCAGTGAGAGGGTTACATTGTTCATAGAAGATAAGATCGGAATGTTGATAATGATCATGGAACGACACAAGAATGGAATCCTCACGGTAAATCTAAAGGTAGATCAAAGTCTTCAAACAGAGGTAAATCTTGTAACTTCTGCAAGAAGAAAGGGCACATTAAATCTGAGTGCTATAAGCTACAAAACAATATCAAAAGGGAGGTTGCGAATCAAAATGGAAAACAACCAGAAAATTTTGGTAAAATTGATGTTGTAGAAGACTACAGCGATGGTGAACTTTTAGTCGTTTCTATCTACAATTCTAAAGTGAGCGAGGAGTGAGTCATTGATTCGGGCTACACCTTCTACATGAGTCCCAATCAGGATTGGTTTACAACTTACGAAACATTGTTTGAAGGTGTTGTTTTGATGGGAAATAATGCTTCATGTAGAATTGCAGGTCTTGGAGCAATTAAAGTTAAGATGTTTGATGGACTTGTCAGACACTTAGTGACGTACGACATGTTCCAAAATTGAAGAGAAAGTTAATTTCGTTGAGTGCATTTGATTCAAAAGGGTACAAATACACAACTGAAAGTGGAGTTTTTAAAGATTTCCAAAGGTTCTCTCGTTGTAATGAAATGGCAGAGAAAAACTGCAAAGTTATATGTTTTGCAAAGTTTTATTGTTACTGGTGATACAGCTGTCGCATCCTCTTCCTTGTCAGATGATGATATTACTAAACTTTGGCATATATACCTAGGGCATATGAGTGAGAATGACATGGCATAATTGGGAAAAAGAGGACTTCTTCTTGGGCAAGGATTTTACAAACTGAAGTTCTGTGAGAATTACGTTTTTGGGAAGCAAAAGAGAATTCAATTCACTAGAGGAATCCATAACACGAAAGAAACATTAGAGTATATTCATTTTGATCTGTGAGGGCCATCCAGAGTGCCTTCGAGAGATGGAGCTAATTATATGCTAACTTTTATTTATGGTTTTTCCAGAAAAGTTTGGGAGTTCTTCTTAAAGCAGAAAAGCGATGTCTTTTTTGCATTTAAGTCTTGGAAAACTATGGTTGAAAAATAGACTGGAAAACAAATAAAATACCTCCACACAAACAGTGGCTTAGAGTTCTACTCTGATGAGTTTAATAAATTGTGCAAGTTAGAAAGGATTGTGAGACACCTGACAGTTCGTTATACTCCACAGCAAAATAGCGTTGCAGAACGAATGAACAAAATGATCATGGAGAAGGTTTGATGTATGTTGTCAAATGCCAACTTACCAAAGTCATTTTGGGCCGAAGTAGCCTCTACTGCATGTTTTTTGATCAACCGATCTCCATCCGTTGCCATTGAGAAAAAGACTCCACAAGAGGTATGGTTTGGTAATCCTGCTGACTATTCTGATTTAAAGATCTTTGGGTGTCCTGCGTATGCTCATGTTGATAATGGAAAATTGGAATTGAGATCCATTAAATATGTTTTTCTTGGTTATAAAGCTGGTGTAAAAGGGTATAAGTTATGGTGTCCTAAAAATAGAAATGTTGTGATTAGTAGAGATGTTGTTTTTTATGAAACTGTTATGTGATGTAACACCCCTAACCCGTATCCGTCGCCGAATTAGGGTTACGAGGCATTACCAACAAATTCAACAATGTTAAAACCAAACTGATCACAACGTAAAAATTTAATTACTTTCGCATAGCTATTATAATTTACAATCAAAATGTAATTAACATCATACTCAAACCTATACATGCCATAAGATTGAGTTCAAATATTTAACAAAATACCAAAAGAAGTCGATAGTGTGATGGACTATGCTGATGATCCCCGAGCTCGTAACGCGTCTCCAAAATCTATAAAAGCAAATGGACGAAAACAAACAAAGTAAGCTTTTATAGCTTAGTAAGTCTACAGCATAACTAAATGTATATAAATATATAAATAAAGTTACTTTTTAATCTATTTCACTGAGATTTCAATTAACACGAATAACTAATATTTATATATTATTGTACTCAGACCATTTCATTTATAGACAGATATGCATACCTGTCGAAAGCGATCAATTGAATATATATTTTTATACCAAACAACATTACAACGAATGTATACAACCGAGCATATATATATTATACACATATCATAACCGAATGTGTATGAATACTCATTTTAAACTTTAAACCAATACAAATCTAATACATATGAACGAATGCATTCATTTTCATCAAATACTTATAAACCAAGGTATATATATATATCTCGAATGCATATATAGTTACTAATCAAATATGTGTACCGAATATTTAAAAGTATATATTTATCAAATGCATAATCCCAGAGCATATATATATTTCTCAATTGTATAAGCCGGATATATATATATAATCATCAAACGCACTTAGCCAAATGTATATATATAAATATACTTATCAATTAAATATATCCAAAATCATATAATTGTACACCTAATCACATACTTAAAACAGATTCACCGGCATTTAGCCTGCTAGGCTTTAAGCCTGATTCAGTACACCGGCACTTAGCCCGCTAGACATATAGTCTGAAATATTTCACCGGCATTAAGCCTGCTAGACATATAGTCTGAAGTGTTTCACCGGCAATAAGCCTGCTAAGCGCTATGCTTGAAAATCTCAATTTTTCCCATATACAGAATAATTTCCTCAAATACTTATTAACAGCAAACACACATTCATTGTAGTCCATATTCAATCACAAAAGAGTTTGTGAATCATACATTCGATTTAATTCAAGAATCTGTACACAAATATACATTTAGATATATTCGAACTCCCAAGTACGTTTTTAACATTTATACCTTAAAATATAATCAAGACTTATTCATATATATATATAGATGTTCCAACTCCATATGCTTACTTATTCGAAATTATCTGTACAATTACAACATACATACTTTTAATCAAACCCAAATGTTTTTACATACATCTATATGTTCGAAACTTATGTATACATATGTATTATACATATCTTTAATTTAAGCAAGAATTTATACATGTTTTTACTTACATATATTTGAATCTTAAGTGCACATATATATAACTCTCATACAACCAACCAAATTCAAGTATATGTATACATATAGATACATATATAATTATTTGAATTTATATATATATAACTTTATACCATTCATACTTTAACTTAGTTCAAAAATTTATATAAGCATATACCTATATATTTGAACATAGTATATACATATTTATACCATTTATAATTTGAATTTATTCAATTAAATTACTTTTAATTATAGCTCAACAACAACATAATAGATATTCATACATATATATATTGATTTAATAACATTAAATAGCTAATAGACTTACCTCGGACGATGGAAAATCGAAGTCGGACGATTATTCGACTAATTTGGCTTTTCGCCGATCTAACTCCGATTTCTTTGGTTCTCGATCTAAATATATTCAAAATAAGATAATTTATTTATTAACACATTCAATTTAATCCAAAAACACATAATTTGGCAAATTACTATTTTGCCCCTAATATTTACACTTTTTGCAATTTAGTCCCTATTGCATAAAACACAATTTATACAAAATTTGCCCATACCACACAAGGGCCGAATATTCATGGTTCTCATACAAGTCCACACATTGCATTTATTTCACACTTTAGTTCCCCAAAAATTTAATTTCACAATTTAGCCCTATTTACTCAATTTCACTAAAAATTCCAATACAAATATATTAATCTAACAAATATATTTCATATTTCACCTACTAACATCATAAAACTCAAGCATTCATCAATGGCACATTTCAAAATTATCCACAATTCACAAAATTAAGATATGGGTTTTGAAGAACACGAAGCAACGATCTCAAAAACGTAAAAATTATCAAAAATCGAAGTAAAACATACCTTGAATTAAGCTTGTTAATGATCGGATACCTCAAAGCTTTTAAACCCTATTTGTTTTTCTAACTTTCGGCAAAGGAAGAATGAAAATAATGGCTTCAATTGATTTATTATATCATATGTTTATTTAATTATTAGTTTACTATATTAACCTTTAATACAAATTATATAAACCTTATAATATAAGGTCATTTTTGACCATTATCACCCACTCACTACTTTATGGTCTTATTGCATCATAAATCCTTCCATTTAAAAAGACAACAACAATTAGGTGCTTTTATAATTAACCCCTAAATTTTTATTTTTCGCGATTTAATCCTTTTATTTAATCGGACACTCAAACAACAAAATTAAAACACGAAAATTTCACACAATCAAATGCACACAAAATAATATTGAAATATTTTTAGGACTCGGATTTGTGGTCCCAAAACCACTATTCCGATTAGAGTCAAACCGGGTTGTTACATGTGACCTAACTTATCTCTTAAAGACTCTTCAAATAAAGAAAATCAAAAGCAGGTACAGCATTAGATTAATCTAGAATCTACAACAGAGTCTACTCCTCAAGCCAGTACAAAAAAATTTAAAATAGAGCTGCTTCTTCACCATAATACTCTATCGCTAAAAACAGAACTAGAAGAGAAATTAAACCTCTAAAGAAGTATGCTAAGACTGATCTAGTTGCTTATGCTTTAAATGTGGCTGAAGATATAGATGCAAATCAAGAGCCATCTAATTATTCTGATGCGTTTAGCTATGAAGACTAAAAAAAGTGGATGTTTGCTATGCAAGAGGAGATGAAATCACTCTACAAAAACAAAACATACGATCTTGTGAAACTTCCTAACGGTAAAAAAGTTGTTCATTGTAAATGGGTGTTTAAAGAGAAAGAAGGGACTCCAGGAGTTGAAGAACCTAGATACAAAACAAAACTTGTTGCAAAGGGTTACAGTCAAATTTTAGGAGTGGACTTCACAGATGTGTTCTCCCCAATTGTGAAACATAGTTCGATTCGAGCTTTGCTTGGCATTGTGGCTATACATGATTTAGAGCTTGAACAGTTAGATGTAAAAACTGTATTTTTGCGTGGAGAACTTGAGGAGGATATTTACATGTAACAACCAGAGGGTTTTACAGTCTCAGAAAAAGAGGACTATGTTTGCTTGCTAAAAAAATCCCTTTACAGTTTGAAACAGTTAGCAAAACAGTGTTACAAAAGGTTTGGTTCCTTTATAACTTCTCATGATTTTAAAAAAAGTAGCTTTGACAGTTGTGTTTACTTTAAGAAAAACAGTGATGGTTCTTTTGTGTATCTACTCATTTATGTTGAAGACATGTTGATAGCAACAAAAGATAAAGGAGAGATAAGAAAGGTCAAAGCCTAACTAAGTGAAGAATTTAAGATGAAAAATTTGGGACCAACAAAGAAGATACTTGGTATGGAGATTCTCAGAGATAGAAAAGCAAGTAAATTGTACCTAAGTCAAAAGGGGTAGATTGAGAAAGTTCTTAGCAGATTCAATATGCAGAATGCTAAGCCTGCTAGTACTCTTTTAGCAGCCCATTTCAGACTTTCATCAGCTTTGTCTTCACAATCAGATGATGAGATTGAGTACATGTCACATGTTCCATACTCTAGTACAGTAGGATCTCTCATGTATGTTATGGTTTGTTCATGTCCATATTTATCATATGCAGTTAGTGCAGTTAGCAGATACATGGTGAATCTCGGTAAAAAATATTGGAAAACAGTTTAGTAGATTTTAAGATACTTACGAGGTATTGCTGATGTTTCCTAACAGTTTGGAAGAACTAGAGATGGAGTCATTGGGTATGTTGATGCTGATTTTGCTGGAGACCTTGATAGAAGAATATCTCTCATAGGTTATGTCTTTATAATTGGAGGTTGTGCAATCAATTGGAAAGACACTTTGCAAACTACAGTTACTTTGTCAACCACTGAAGAGACTCTTTAGTGATCTCAATGAAGACCTTCAAATCAATATAGTATTTTGTGACAGTCAGAGTGCCATCTTCCTTACAAAAGATCAAATGCTCCATGAGAAAACAAAACACATGGATGTTCGGTATCATTTTGTTCGTGATATTATTGCTCGTGATGATATTGTTGTGAGCAAAATTAGTACTCATGAAAATCCTGTAGATATGATGACTAAGTCACTTCCTATAACCAAGTTTGAGCATTGCTTAGACTTGATTAGTGTTCTTTGTTGAAGTTAAACCTTTAAGGGGTTTTATAGAAGAGGTGAAAAACTTGTTTGTTGAGAGTTCTCGATGAAGAAATTGTTCATTGAGAATTCGTGTCAAGGTGGAGATTACTAGAGTTGTGTGACCCAAATTCTAAGAGATTGCTTGCAAGTCGAGTTAAACAAAATATATCTTCTTTTTAGAAAATTTAGTATTTATGAGTATAATATATTTAGCATTTATTAGCATAATATATTTAGCATTTATTAGCATAATATATTTGACTTTGATTAGAATTAGTTTTTTTTCAACCTATAAATAGATGTAGTCGAAACTCCTCTTGTAAATCATTCAAATTCGACATAATAAACTTTCTTCTCCTCTGCTCGTGGTTTTTTCCCGAAAGGGTTTCTACGTAAAAATCTATGTGTTCTTTATTTTTATTTCTCTTTTCTTTGTGATTTATTGTCATTACCAACATTCTATTTTCACAAAAAAATTATTTAACACATGTTTTAAAATAATTAGTACAAATTATATAGGAATTAAAAAAGAGAGTAAAAACTTTAAAAATAAGATCCCTTCAAAATAAGCAAAAAATTTTGCTCTTTTTTATCATAAACAAGTCATAGAGTGGTTAAAAATTGGGTAAATTACACGAACAATCATCCAACTTCGATGCAGTTGACAAAACAGTCACTTAGGTTTAAATTCAGTCACTCAACTTTAAAAATTGACAAACTGGTCACTAACGTTACCAAAAAGTGACAAATCAGTCACCTACTAATATTTTTCGTTACAGACCTAAGGAGACAAGTGATGTGACCAGTTAACTAGCTAACATGGCCAACGAACTACCCACGTTGGATATGTCCACGTGGAAACCTTCCCAATTTAAGAAGAAATAGAAAAAAACCCTAATAACAGAAGAAGAAGAAGAAGAAGAAGAAGAAGAAGAAGAAGAAGAAGAGACTGTAAAACTGTTAACGTTTTTTTCCCCGATATACTTTTTCTTCTTCCTTTAGTTGTTGCTATTGTGGATTAGAAACAATAGTTAACAAACCAGAGTGTTGGGTTAGAAATCAATTTCAGGGTTCAAGGTTGGTTAAGGATTAAAAAATCAAATTAAAAATCGATTAACAGGGTTAAGGGTTAGAAATTGATTGGTATTTTTCATCTGCAATTTTCATTTCACTTTGTTGCGAGATTTCTCACTTCAAGATTTCATCTTTTCATCTTTCTAGGTTTTATTCAAAAATAAGAAATTATTTCTCATTTCATGAGGAAGATCTGATATTTTTTCTTCATTTCCTGTAAAATCCAATACTGAGATAACATCTTTTTTGTGATTAAACCCCTTTCTCTATTTGGGATGTCAAAATCTACTAAACCTGAAGATAGGTCTAAATCTGATACAAATTTATTCAAGATCTGTACTTTTTTCCTTCTTAATGCTTGTTGCATTGACTGTAACCTTAAGCTGTCGGATTGTCGATCCCCACCACGATGTCTTTACTATTTCAACTGAGTTGGAGTCAACCAAGGTCCTAATCCTGAAGATAGGTCTAAATCTGAAGATAGGTCTACTAAACCTGAAGATAGGTCTAAATCTGATACAAATTTATCCAAGATCTGTACTTTTTTTTTTCTTATTTTGGCCATACTTAGCAAACTTTATTTATCGTCCCTCCAATGTGACTGTTCTCATGAAGAGGTTACTTAGACCCTTAATAAGCATTCAAATGCTTGTTGCATTGACTACAACCTTAAGCTGTCGAATTCTCGATCCCTACCGTGGTGTCTTTCCTATTTAAACTGAGTTGGAGTCAACCAAGGTCTTAATACAATGCCCACAAACCCAAATTTTTATCTCCACTCTGCTCAAGTTTGCATCTATTGATATAGGCGAAGCAAAATCCAAGCTTGAAATAAAGCGGCTACTGGAAAGGGACTTTCCTAGTCAAGGAAGGCAAAGGAACTTTGCAACTTTGAGGAGCTTCAGTCATCATGATGCCAAATCCAGAAATTCTAATGGATTTCTGGTATTACTTAGGTCCCCAATTGGTGCAACTTTCTATTTTTTCTTCCTCTTCTTCTTCTTCTTCTTCTATTGCCTAAACCCTAAAGTGATGCTAAAAGGGGTTGTTTAAATTGTTGCTTAGTGTCCAACTGGTTGGTTAATGACAACAAGGAAGCTGTCAACTGCCATGTCACTTTTCTGTTATGTCTATAATAAAAAATGGTTAAAAGGACAGTTTTGTCATTTTTTGAAAGTTGAGTGACTGAATTAAAACCTAAGTTACTGTTTTGTCACCTGTATCAAATTTGAATGACTGTTGGTATAATTACCCTTAAAAATTACCAATTGTGATTAATTTATATCTAACAGATGACTAAAACATGTGAAAGAAAATAATACTCCAATCAAATGTAGTATAATTGTTATATTATTTTTCTTATTTAATATTAACAAGATTTTTAATATTTATTTATAAATTTTTCATTATTATTTTTACCCAATAATAATCTATTTTATTATTACTATTCATTTATAGTGTCTGAGACTCATATTCTAATAGTATATTAAGTATTATTCTATAAAGGAAATGATGAATGAGATTAAATTAAACTTGTTTTTTTTTTAAAATTGAATTTAGTAAAATTAAAATTTTTAATGAAAGATTTTTTTAAAGAAATGGAAATTACGTATGTTTGATTAGATCTGTCCATGAGTCAAGTTGGGTTTTGACAAAATTTTAGACCTATTTGATAGGTTCGGGTTCAGCTTGACCTAAAAAATGAGCCTAAAATCTTGTTCAAGCTAACCTAAATAAAAATGATAAAACCCAAGTCAAGACCGGCTCACCCGTATTAAATTTTTTTTATATCATTTAAAAATATATAATTAATCAAGAACACTAAAAATATTAAAACAAATGTTTTTCAACAAATTGAAAATAAATTAAAAATATTTGTACTTAAAAAACACTAAAATATGTGCAACTTGACAAGAAAATACCTCTAAAATAGTAGCAAAATTAACAATAAAATAAGAATTATACAATATCCAAACAATAATAATAAAATAGTAGCAACATAATAGTGAAATGACAGTAAAACAGTGAGAAAACAACAATTTTTTTTACAAATTTGGGCTGAGCCTAAACAAAAAAGTCTTACTTAAGGCTCGACTTGTTTTCTAAACATGCATTATTTTTTCCCAAACCCATTTTTCAGGTAGGGCTTCGACTAGGCTTAGTGGCCCCGACCCATGGGCAGGTCTAGGTTTGATTTATTGGGTTTCAAGTTACATAGTTAGGGATATTACTATTAAGTACTTGTTAAATCTATACTTAAATTAAATTTTTAGTTGAGTTCGTATCATGAGTCAATTAGTCATGAAATCAATTGAGATATTACTAAAATATCATTTCATATACAAAGTAAGAAATATTAAATATGAGAGTGTTCTTATTTTTTCATATCTTTTTAATAAAATAATACTATGATAAAATTTGAACCGGAAACATATACATATCAAAATTTTAATATTACCATTTCAATTAAAGTATTATTTAATTTTTATATAAAATTTTAATTTCTTACCTAACTTTCTTCCCTGGTATCATATTATACCACAAATGCCATAAATATAATTAAGACGGTGTTTGCAATATCATAAGGAACGTACCATGGTATGAAGTTCAAGTACTTGTTTTAAATGCTAGGAACATAGCATGCTACACCTCAACCTTCATAAAATTGCAAAGTTTTCCCTTAATTTGGTATTTTTAATGTTGTTGACTTTTTATATATATATTTGCAGTTAGAAAATTTATTATATATATTTAAAAATTAAATGTATATATTTTAAAAAATCATTATTAGTCTTTTATAATTCACCGGGATAATCCATGTCAGATATTAAAATAAGAAAAATAGTATCCTCTTTCATGTCACTTGTAACAATTTCTTTTACTATAATTTATACTTCACATTGGACCAAACCAATTGATTTTGAACCTATTTAGACTAAATGGCTATAGTACTACCTGTACAAATAACGTTTTTAATGCATTTATTTTCTTTTGGATCTTAAATTTTTTGGTGTTTTATCCTGAATTTTTCGAATTTTTTTACAAGTGATTTAAAAGAGGATAATTTTTTTTCTTATTTTAATATCTCACATGGGATGTGTTATAAATGGCTAAAAATATTTTTTTTTAAGAAATATTTAAGAAAATCTTATAGTTAGGATTAAATTGGTCAATTTTGTAAATATGGAGGGCCAAATTTATTATTTTTTTTATGTTTAAGACCAAATTGATAAAATATGTAAATATTAGTGGGATAATTTTGTTACTAGACTAATAAAAAAAACCACATAAGCTCAAGGTAATTAAAATATTTAATTTTGAAAAGTTTAGCGACTAAATCGAAAAAATTAATAGTTGGGTGACCATTTTTATAGTTTACTAGTAAATAATAATTTTCCACTTGTCCAAGTCATCATTTAATAGAATTTTCACATTTCAAAATGTATAAAAACTAAATTTTCCATTTTTCAGTAGATGAACCGAAATACAATTTACCACTAGGTACAGGAGCTTCCTTGGTATTTTTACCAATTATATATAAACTCTACCTCAAGCACCTATTCTGTTTTTCAGGTTTTCTTTTTGTGCAATTTGTAAAACTCTTATAATTTTTGTAGTGAAACTAATAAAAATAAAGGATAATATAAATTTTGGCCCTGAACTTGACAATTAGGTTTACTTTGGTACTTGTAAATCTTTTGGTCCACTGTGGCATCTAGACTTGGCAACCAAGTCTATTATGGTCTCTTAAACTTGAATTCTATTAAGATTTGATAATGTGATCAGTGTTACTAGTATAGGAGTGGATTGGATGGTTAGACTGATGGGATTGAGAGTCGATCAGTATAATGGTTTGAACAAAGAGGTTGAATCAATTAAATAAAAAAACTTGAAATTGGTAAAAAAAACTAAGAAAAACCCCAGCTGTTGACGATGTTTAATCTGTTTAATAAATCTTGTTTTCTATTTTTTTGAACTTTATGAATGTTTAATGATTTATTTAATTATTATTGGTCCGACAGTCGAACTGATCAAACTAGTTGAATCGAGTAGTAGTGGTCTGACTGGTTCAATTATCAATTTGATTATTAAAATAATAAATGTGACACTTAGAGATTGTACCACGCCATTCTCTAAAAATATATATTTTTAATTTTTAAGTGATGATGTAACACAATCTCCGAGAGTTGCATCATAAAACTTTCATATTTTTTAAGTTTAGGAACCAAAATATACTTAGTTGTGAAGTTCAAGTGTCAAAGTAGAGCAAAAAGGATATATGTACTAAAGTGCACCTAACTATTAAGATTAGGGGTAAAAAATTATATTATTCCTAAATAATAATATGGAATGCATGTAGAATTAAAATAAATTTAGTGGGCTGCACACTGCCTGTTTAGGATTCGTCTTTCCTTTTTTTCCTTTCCTGTGTTGACCGGATCGCCCACCCGGCCTAACTCGATTTAGTTCAGGTTTGGATAAATATTTTTATAGTTTAATTTAAATAATAAAAAAATTTTAAAATTTAAATTTAAATTTAATTATAAAAATATGTAAAATATCAATTAAAAACATTTTTAATATTTTCGAATAAAAAACGAGCTTTTGGGTGAGTTGGATCAAAAACAGGCTAGGACTTAGAAATTTTTTGAAGCTGAACTTCGGTTCGACTTGACCTGATCCATAGACACCTCTATGCTAAATCGATTTCATTTAAAATAAAACGGAATTTGAAGTCTCTTCATGTATTTTCAAATTTAAGTTTTTAAATTAATTTTGGATAATTAAAATTTAGAAATAGAATTTAGTTTTGAATTTAAACTTAAATAAATAGAAATTATATCTTATATTTAATTTGTTTTATTTTAAATTCAAGTAATTATTTGAAAAGTAGTTAAGTATTCGTGGAATAAAATAAAAAGAATCTATACAATTGGGCATTGAGCCGCCTTGCTTGACACTTCTAACTATTAACTTACTTTTTAGAATGATGCAACAAATAGTTGTCTTACATAACACAAAAGGTTGGTCCCAGCCACTTAAATGTTTTTGTGCTTCAAAAAAGACTAAAGACTTGCGTTCTCTTGGTCCTCCTCATTGTAATTGGAGTTTATTAAGGTGATAAAGGTTGATCTACAAGCATATGGTCCAAATTTATTTAAAATTTTTTCAATAATATTAAAATTTCTTTTTCTTTTGCTTGCATGGCACTGTTCTTGGAATTAGATGTGATTTGATTGAGGTGTTTCCCAGAAAAAAGATAAAAGAATAAAAGGTGTAAACAATTTATTGAAAATAAAATTTTCATCCCAAATAAAGCTGAAGAGTAGTCAAAGTCTTGTGTCCCCATTAATGCTTCTTCTCCCACTGAAGTTTTCTTATATATTTCCCTGATTTAGTTAGAAACTTAATCATTAACCCCCATTATTGTTCTTCTTCCTTACCCAAAATTTTAGCATGCCAAAATTAAAAGCAAAACTGCCATTGTTGGGTCACCTAATGCCCGCTTTTGCTTTATTTGTAGTTCTATTTCCTGCTGTTTGTTTTGCTAGGCATCTTGACTGCGGCTCTACTTTCTGTGGGAATTTGAATATCAGTTTTCCATTCCGATTAAAAAACCAACCTCTCCACTGTAGTCCTTATGGCTTTGAACTTGAGTGTGAGAATAACAATCGCACCACTTTGGTTGGGAGAGGAGGGAAATTCTCTGTCCAACAAATCTTTTACGAAGATTATACAATACGAATGGTCGATGCGAGCTTGGACACGGATGATTGCAACTCCCTTCCTCTTACTTCTGTATATCCTTCTTATTATAGTCATTCTTCTTCTTTTTCTAATTATTATTATTATTATTATTATTATTATAAAAATAATATGAGGTTAGAGGGTAGCACTATTTATGTTATGAATTGTACGAAACCTATAAAATCATCACTTTATATTGAGGCTTCTCGTTGTACCATCAAATCCAATACCTCCTCTTCCATTCCAACTTCCTATTTTTATTTTTTAAATGAAAACACCCACCCATCTGATATCAATCAAGCTTGCACTATCAAAGCGGAGGTTCCAATTATGGTTAATAGTATAACAGGCATGTCTACGCTGGATATCTACAAAAAACTATCAGAGGGTTTTTGGGTCAAATGGAGTAGATGGGATAGCGAGAGTTGCTACTGCAATAAAAACAAAGTTTGGTTTAAAGATATGTAAGTTTCTTTAATAATTTAAGTTTGCATTTTGAGTGTGCATCATACTGGAATTTTTAGTTACAACATCTACTTTTTGTTTTGTTTTATTTTATGTTACATTTTTCACAATTAAATTTAATGATGGTAATTAAGTATGATGATTTTGCATCTAAAATTGATCAACATCTAACAATCAAATGAACTAAAAGCATTTCTAATTTAGTATCTGCCTCTGCTTTCTCTGCTGTTTTGTCTTCTTTTTGGACAATTAGATACTGGCATGACTACCAGTGCAATGAAAACAAAAATTGGTTTACAGAAGTGTAGGTTTCTTCAACGATTTCAATTATATTCTGAGTGTGCATCGCTCTTTACATCATCAAACTGATATTTTTAGTTAAAACATTTGCCTTTGCTTTTTGTATGACTTACTTATTTTTCTTTTATTTCATGTTATTATTTTTTCACAATTAAATCTCATCATGCTAATTCTCATGTTTTTTTACCTATAATTTATTAAGACATAACAATCAAATGAAAAAAAAAAAAAACCTAATAGCATTTCTAATTTAGTATCTGCCTCTGCTTTTTGTATGACCTACCTATTTCTTTTATGTTTTTTTTCGCAATTAAATTTTATTAGCTAATTAAAGATGATGTTTTTGTTCGTAAAATCTGTGCACTTCCCAATCATAGAAAAAAATACCTTCATAGCTTTTTAGTAGTAATTACTATAATTACGGCAACAACTTTTATTAATAGAAATTTAATGGCCTGTTTCACTATATATATTAATAAAAATTAAATATATAATTTTATTAAATTTGTAAATTTAAATTTTTATTAAAAAAACATTTTTCTTTAAATTGAATGCAACTGCCTCTGCTGTTTTGTCTTCTTTTATTCTATTAACTTATTTGGTAATTATACCTTCTTTAAATATTAGAACAATTCTAAAAAGTATAGTTTTATGCACCAGTAAAATAATGTCACATCAACAAATTTTAAAAATAACAAAGTATTATTATACATTCAATTATATTTACTATCTTCTCCAACTTAATTTAGCTTTATTTAAATTACTTAAAATAATTAATTTTTTAAATTATAAACAAACATTTCTTTCTTTTACAATTTTTAGTTTAGATAATATCTTTTATTTTCGAAACACAAAAAATTTGTATGCAATAGATGTTGCATACTTCTTACTATAAAAATACGTAAATTAACTGTTGTAATATTTGATATGTTATTAATACTCAGTTGTTAATAATTTTTGTATAATCTTAGAAGACAATCTGCCAAAATTTCTTTTGGGTACATATAACATAATCTACTTTTATAATAAGCTAATTTGATCCCTTTTACTTTTTTTTTTCACAATAAAATTTGTAACTTTATATATATTGTAATTTTAATATAAAATACATTAAAAAGAAATGTTAATACAGTGTTGCATAAAATTTACTCTTATGTTTAACTCATTGGTCCCATCTACAATAGCTTGGCTTATTTAGGTGTGCTGAATACTGCAGATTGTGCGCGGTGTCATATGGCATCAGTGTCTATTTTGGGTGCATTTCAGATGTAATTTATTACTATCATGGTATGGTTTTTTTTTTTTTTGGGTCGGCTGATGAGATGGTGTGATTTGCAGGTTTTATTTGTTTTTTACTGATCTTTGAACTTTTTACTCTCTGGTAATATTGATGTATCTTTTTGTTTTTGTGTTTCCACAGATACCGATCATACTTGTTTTGTTGTAACAGGTATACTTATGGCCTCAATTTTATATATATCCAAGACATTGAGAAATAGGGGAAAAAAAACTATATATATATCCACATTTAATTTGAGAAAAAAATGAAAGATTCTTTATATTAATAATTTGATTTTAAGTTATAAAAACTACAAACCACTTTTTAAAAAATTTAAATCTATCTTAATTTTATCTTTTAAGGGAGCACGCGATTGTCACGTGTATAGACATTTTGAGAATGTAGATAATTCGTTTTTGACCTCACAAAGTACTAATGTTCTACAATACTTTCTTGTTTTTGAAGTTGGGGTCATCATATTGAGGGTTTTGCCTGGGATACTTTGTTTGTCTGGCCTTGTTATCTACAAATGGAGAAGAAGACATTTATCCATGGATGATAAGATTGAAGAGTTTCTTCAAAGCCACAATCTAGCACCAATTAGATATTCTTTCAAAGAAATTAAAAAAATGACTAAAAATTTTAAAAATAAACTAGGTGAAGGGGGCTATGGTTCGGTGTTTAAGGGAAAGCTTCGTAGTGGACATCATGTGGCTATAAAACTGTTAGATAAGTCAAAGGGGAACGGCCAAGATTTTATAAATGAAGTTGCTTCTATCGGGAGAATTCATCATGCTAATGTGGCTAAACTTATTGGATTTTGCGTAGGGAGATCAAAGCAAGCTTTGGTATATGATTTCATGCCTAATGGATCTTTAGATAAAATCATATTTACAGAAGAAAATAAGAACACTTTGGGTTGGAAAAAATTGTTTGATATTGTGCTTGGTGTGGCTCAAGGAATTCACTACTTGCATCAAGGATGTGACATGCAAATTCTACATTTTGATATCAAGCCGCACAACATTCTTCTGGATGAGAATTTTAATCCAAAAGTTTCCGATTTTGGCCTTGCTAAATTGTATTCAGTAGAAGATAGCATTGTCTCTCTCACTGCAGCACGAGGAACAATAGGATATATTGCTCCTGAATTGGTTTACAAAAATCTTGGAGGCATCTCATACAAAGCCGATGTTTATAGTTTTGGAATGTTATTGATGGAAATAGTTGGAAGGAGAAAGAATGTGAATGCATTTGCTGACCACACTAGTCAAATATATTTTCCATCATGGATTTATGACCGATTGGATCAAGGAGAGGACATGGAGCTGGGAGATGTTTCTGATGATGAAAAAGTAATGGTGAGAAAGATGATAATAACAGCCTTTTGGTGCATACAATTATTACCTATTGATCGTCCTTCAATGAGCGAAGTACTAAAGATGCTTGAAGGAGATATTGAACTCTGTGAGATACCTCCTAAGCCATTCCATCAACTTCCTCTTGAAACATCGATGGAAGTCCATGGTTGTGAGAGCTCTGTTGATAAGCCAAGTACATCATCCTCGGCTGTTACTATAATTAATTCAAATGTCTAATGAGGTTGGAAATATCTCATTTCATTATCTCACCTTTATAGTTTTATATTAATTTTCTTTTATACGTATGTAGTATCTTATCATGTGTGTTGTATATGTCGGCAGATTTATATTTTTGTTCCCTATCAAAGTTTGCAGCGAGCATCCCAAATTATAGGAAAAAACTCCCTTTGTTTAGCCACCTAATGGCCGCTTTTGATTTGTTTCTAAATTTATTCTTTCATGCTTTGCCGCTCTTGGGAACTTAATTAACATTTATGCCGTGCGATTGAAAAAACAATCTCGCCAGTGTGGTTATTGTAGGTGTGAACTTGAATATGAGAATATCCAAGAAATCTACTCTCTGTTCCATGGACTTGGATTTTTCAATGGGATCTCTTTATTTTTGTTTTATGTTCCTAATAGGCGTAGTAGTGTTATGAATGTTTAGAATTGCACAAAAGCAATGAAAATATTCTATTGCACCACCAAATTCAATATCTCTTTGGGCTCAAATTCTTATTTGTTAAGTTGTGGAGATCTATAACAATAAAAACCTACTTAAAAAATATAAAATTAGTAGATAGCAACAAGTAAGGTCATATCCATAAAGAAAGGCGATAATTTTATTTCTTTAATCAACATGTAAAATAAAAATAAAGGAGTTTAGAATTGAAAAATAAAATTAAAATTAAGCAAAATAAAAAGAGATTATAAAATAAAATCAACAACCTATGTAATTATATTAAAAAATATTTTAAAAATACTTGAGTAGTTGTCGACTAAAATAAAAGATCTATACAATTAGACATGAAATCTCGTCTAGCGTGATCCATGGGTTGGGTGGAATATGCCTAGCTCGACTTACATAACACAAAAGGACCAAAGCGATGATATAAAAACTCAAAGACTTAAATGCTTTTGTGTTTCAATGAAGACTTAAGACGTGCATTCTCTTGGTCATCCACATTATAGTTGGAATTTATTAAATTGATAAAGGTTTATCTACAAGTATAAGGTCCAAATTTATTTAAATTTTTTTTACAATTTAAAATCTTCTTTTTCTTTTGCTTTTCATTATAAAATAATAAAATTAATTGTATTAAATTATAAAAGTTTCCGCTCTTGTTAGAATAAACCGTTTGAATATAAAATTATTATAATAAACTCTAAATTTAATATTTCAACTTAATACTCTCCCATGCATATGGGACTAATACTTATCAACATAATCCAAAAGTTTTTTATTTTGGTATTAAACCACACAATATTCTTCTTGATGAGAATTATAATTTAAAAGTTTTCGATTTTGATCTTGCTAAATTGTTTTCTATAGATGATAGCATTGTCTCTCTCACTGTGGCACGAGGAACAATAGAATATATTGCTCTTGAATTGGTTTACAAAAATCTTGGAGGCATCTCATACAAAGCCGGTATTTATAGTTTTAGAATGTTATTGATGGAAATGATAGGAAGGAGAAAGAATGAAAATGCTTTTGTTGACGACACTAGTCAGATATATTTTCCATCATGGATTGATGACAGATTGGATCAAGGAGGGGACATGGAGTTAAGAGATGTTTCTGACGATGAAAAAGCAATGGTGAAGAAGATGATAATAACAACCTTTTGGTGTATACAATTATTGCCTTCTGATGATGAAAAAGCAATGTGGATGATTTGCTAGTGACAGGAAGTAACAATGCTATGTTGACAGACTTTAAAGGAAAAATGGAGAGCATGTTTGAGATGTCAGACTTAGGAGAAATGACCTATTTCCTTGGTATGGAAGTATCTCAGAATAAACAAGGGATTTTCCCAAGCCAAAAGGCTTTTGCCTTGAAAATTCTAAACAGGTTCTCCATGTTGAACAGTAAAGCAACTAGCACACCAGTTGCTATTGGAGAAAAGTTGACCAGCCAGGGTGATTTCGAGAAGGTAGCCTTCTGTACTTGACAGCCACAAGACCAGACATAATGTTTGCAGTCAGCCTCCTGTCCAGGTTCATGCATTGCTGCAATGTGAGCCATTTTCAAGCTGGTAAGAGAGTTATCAGGTACATCAAAGGTACTCTAAGCTTTGGGATGATGTTTATCAAGGTTGACAGCATGAAGCTCCTTGGTTTTGTTGACAATGATTGGGCAGGCTCAATAGATGATATATAAATATATATTTTAATTTTTAAGTGATGATGTAACACAATCTCAGAGAGTTGCATCATAAAACTTTCAAATTTTTCAAGTTTAGGAACCAAAATATACTTAATTGTGAAGTTCAAGTGTCAAAGTAGAACAAAAAAGACATATGTACTAAAGTCCACCTAACTATCAAGATTAGGGGTCAAAAATTATATTATCCCTAAATAATAATATGGAATGTATGTAGAATTAAAATAAATTTAGTGGGCTGCACACTGCCTGTTTAGGCTTCGTCTTTCCTTTTTTTTCCTTTCCTATCATGACCGGATCGCCCACCCGGCCCAACTCGATTTGGGTTAGGCTTGGATAAATATTTTTATTTTAATTTAAATAATACAAAAATTTTAAAATTTAAATTTAATTATAGAAATATGTAAAATATCAATTAAAAACATTATTAATATTTTCGAATAAAAAACGAGCTTTTGGGTAAGTTCTACATTTTGATAACTAGCCACACAATATTCTTCTTGATGAGAATTTTAATCCAAAAGTTTTCGATTTTGGCCTTGCTAAATTGTATTCAGTAGATGATAGCATTGTCTCTCTCATTGCAGCACGAGGAACAATAGGATATATTGCTCCTGAATTGGTTTACAAAAATCTTGGAGGCATCTCATACAAAGCCGATGTTTATAGTTTTGGAATGTTATTGATGGAAATAGTTGGAAGGAGAAAGAATGTGAATGCATTTGCTGACCACACTAGTCAAATATATTTTCCATCTTGGATTTATGACCGATTGGATCAAGGAGAGGACTTGTAGTTTGGAGATGTTTCTGACGATGAAAAAGTAATAATAAAGAAAATGATAATAACAGCCTTTTGGTGTATACAATTACTTCCTTCTGATCGTCCTTCAATGAATAAGGTCTTGAAGATGCTTGAATCTGATGTTAAACTCCTTGAGATGCCTCCTAAGCCATTCCATCAACTTCCTCTTGAAACATCAATGGAGGTTCATAGTTGTGAGAACTCTAATGACGAGTCAAGTAAATCACTGGATACTGGTATTACAACAAGTTGAAATATTGTACGAGGTTAGAAACATTTCACTTCATTTTAGCTTTATATTATTTTACCTTATATATTACTTTACATTAGTTATAAAATAAAATAATATTATTTAATAAACTTTAAAAATAAATAAGAAACTAATTTATAAAAGACATTTAAAAAGATTTAATTTGTTTATTTATCTTTTATTAATAATAATATATGAATTTTAATTGGTGCAAGATTTTATCCGTGTTGAAAAGTAATTAATAAAAATAATAAACATCATCCAAACCAAAATTAACACAAATTTACCTTAAGGATAAAAATAATCATCGGTCAAAATATATAGAATTAGATTTACCTTAAAAAATTATTGTTCACAAATCATAATCTCTTTTAAACTCTTAAATAAAAAGAAAATACGCCTTTAAACACGCTTTAACCGGTGCCAATTGAGCGTACAAAGTTAATAATGGTGGAGTTTCATAATCTATATTCCCTCCAGCCATCATACATAGAAAAAATTTCAACTCTTCATCACGAGGAGTACAAGGGATATAGGCAGAGAGAGAACACCAATGAAACACGAAGAGGCATCCCTTTTTATATCCCAAAATTTTGAGTCTCACATTATCCCTTTGAGAATAAAAGTTATAAATCTGAAAATTTAACCGAAATATCCCTTGACATGGATGAACAAAAAGAAAACGAAGACAGCACCAAACAAACAAACGAAAATGTTCAAAATGGAAATCCTTTACGCAGTATTTTTTTCGATGATTCGGCCAATGGCTTGAGACCTTTGGCATGTTTATAGAACTCCAACAGTTCATTTGCCACATCTTGTGGATGGCATTTAATAAACACATTCAAGAATCGATTTCCGTCATCCTCAATGCTGTCAACATGATCGATCCTTTAATCTGCGGATCAAGCTCCATTTCCTTTAGTTTCCGAGCCAACGATATCCGCGGTTTCAATACGGCTTCGAGGTTGCTGAACAACAAAAACGGGTGCTCAAGAACCACTCTTGGAGACAGCTTCATGGTTCCCAAAACAAATGTCATGTTCCTTTGAACCTTATCAACCGAGAGTGTCAAAATAAGAGGAGAACGTCCCAACAAACTCCAAATCTCTTCCTCTGAACATCCGAATTTCTCCAAGTTAGTCACCTTTTCACGTATAGTCTCGATCCGCGATATTCCGATGAGTGAAACTACGTACTTGTACATTTTGGAACCTTTTGAAACCCTTGTTTTCTTTATGTATTCCATCTGCTCCTCATTGAAAGAAGTCCTTGGGATCAATGTGGGACGTGAGATGAGCATAGCAATCAAATCACTTCCACTAATGCCAATCTCTTCGTACAATGCAATGACTGGTTTCATGGTATTGTGAAAATCATAGGTCAAGAGTGAAGGGTTCCTAACAAGTGCTTTACGAAGCATTTCTCGCGACCCGAACAGGTTAACGAGGAACTCAATCCGCTCGTCGAAGCAATTATTGATACGAGAACAAAAGAAACGAGGACGACAATTGACCATCTTGACAATGTCGGAACCGCTGAGTCCCAAGCTACTCAGCAAGTTGAGTTTGGATAAAAGGGAAGTAGCTTGAGCGTTGCGCAAAGAAGGTTGGCGTGAAAAGATCTTCAACAAATCGTTTTCACAGCAACCCCATTGCTTGAAAATCTCGATGGAGTCTCTCGGATGCTCTATAGCTTCTTCATTCGGGCTTTCAACTTGGTTTGGGCATATCGTCGAATAGGTGGCGGTAATTCGAAAAACAGAGTTTGACTGTGTACAGTGGCGGTTCGATGCGGAGACAAGGAATCGAAACTTGAGTAATAGATGAAGTTTGGGGAACATGTGAGCTTTTTCAGTGTAATTTTAAGAGAAAATGTCAGGGAATGGAGTAAGCTGTAGGTGAGGATTTTTGAGAAAAATAAAAAAGGGCCAAAAGAAAGAAGAGGAAGCGGAAAACACACACACACACAGATGTATCGATGTAATAAGGGCTTCTACTTCATGTAAGCGGGTGTAATCGGTGAGTTGAGCCAAACTTTCAAACTTAAACTCAATGGAATGTCAATTTTTAACTTTCAAACTCCGTTTGTTTTAATGTAAAAATTTTCCAGATAGAAAGAGGCGTAGAGTTTGGGCCGATGGTTACCGATTTAATGTAAAAACGCCCAAGCTTGGATTTAACCCCAAATCCGACACAAAATCAAGCAATCGTAATGGAGATCGAACCGATATAGCAAATCATTAAGGTAATGAATTTCAGATTAGAACATAAATCTCAAGCAAAATCAAGGAAAATCGAAAACTCTCTCTCTCTCTCTCTCTCTCTCTCTCCTTTTTTTTTCTTTTTCTGAAGATGAAATTTTGAGGCAAAGAAATTTTTTTTTTAAACGAACACAACAAGTAACAGATCGGAACCCTAATTTGTTTGATAGATTCAACGAAGAAGGGTCAAAGATGGAATCTTTCAAGGATGGGAGGGACGGATCTAAACACGATGTTGAAGAACAGAGAGAGAGAGAGAAAGCGAAGGGAAATTTGGGAGCGCTCAAATCCACAATTTTTAGAATTAGATTATGACGAAATTTAAATCATTGGTTCATTGTTCTAATTAATCTTAATGATTAAATAAATTATTAAAATAAAAATACTAAAATTAAGTTTAATTAATTTTTTTATTTGGTTCAATAGGTTTGTATCAGTTCTCAAATTAATTGATTCAATATTTTATTTTTTGAATCAACACTATTATAAGTTTCCAATTTAATTGATATGACTAATCTGTTTAGTTCTATTTGAGCAACCTTGGCCAAACTAGTCAAACCATTTAATTCGTCTGGTTCAAATTAAATAATTAAAAATTATTAAAAATTATAAAATATAGTTCAACTGATTCAATCATCTATTCAATTGATTTTTAAATTGATTCAACTAGTTCATACTGACTCACGAGTCAATCAAATTTTTACCTCTTTTTGAACCGATACTTTAACAGGTTTTTGATCAAACAAACCCGTTACGATTTCGAAAACAAGAATTAAATCTTTATTTTAATACAAAATGTTTTTGTGAGATATTGTCTGTATTTTCATTATTATTTTTTTGTAAATCGATAGAAAATTATTAACAAGGATAAAATCAAAAATGATTTTTGAAGTGTGGACGTTTACCAATTTCAATTTTTTTTAAATTGATGTAAAACTTCAAAAAATATTTCTATATAAATTTTTGTATATTAAAATTCTAATATTTTTATTTTAATATCGTTTATAAATTATTGTTTATAGTTTTGAATTATTAATTTTTTTTGTAAGGATTATTATTCATTGTAATCAGGAATGATCTATTTACATAATATAATTATTTTATTTTTCATATTATGTAACAATTGGATTTAAGTTTTTACGTAATCATTCTGTTGATGTCTAATTTTCGTTGGATACTGTTATTATAACAATTTCAAATATTGCATAAGGTTAGAAATATTTCACTTCATTGTCTTACCTTTTGGTTTTGTATTATTTTGCCTTATTATTATTATTATTATTATTATATATATAAGTATCTTATTATGTGTGTCACATATGTACATAGATAACTATAGTTAAAAATAAATTTTGAGTAAATTTGACAATGATATTATCTTTAAATTTTAATTTTTAAGCTTCATTATTTTCACATACAATTAATAATGTACTATTGCTAATAATATTATTCAGTTAAAAAAAAAAGCTTTTACCTATGCGTTAAGTTATTGTTCATAATTACAAATTTTCATTAATATCACTATTTGTTCTATTTATATTTTTTGTCAAAAAAATATTTAAATTTAAACCATAATCGAAATTATATATAAATTAAAAGTAAACTACATAGATAGATTGAGGTTTGAGTTGAATTGAATTGAATTAAGTTGGTTAAAATTTTCATGTTTGGATAAACCCTTTGCCTTAGATTGAGACATGCTGCATCTAAAAGTTAATTTTTGAATATTTGTAAGAGTTGCTATCACAATAACCTCCTTTTGTATTATTGCATTGCAGAGGTTGTTGGCGAGTCACCGAAGAATCCATTGTGATGAGGATGTTTGATGTTTTGTTTCCTTTTTTGTTGTTATAATGATTGAATCCAAATATTTGTACATTCTAGTTGCGATGCCTTATCTTTTGTTTTTAGAACAATTTTGTTGCCGTATTTGAGAATGTTGGTATTATTGTTTTGTTGTAATTGACATATCGAATTTTTTTGTGCTTTAAATATTAGATGTGTTGTCAACTTTATAAAATTGTTTAATGATTCTCATTTAATTCATTTTTAATAAATATCATTTAAATGAGCTAAATAAATATATATATAATTTTGATTTTAAATAAATAAAATTGAGACAATCGAATTTGTTTAGAATCTAAAAGTTTTAGCACATGCTTTTATGAAGATATTTCAAAGACATAACTAAGAATCGGTACTAGGTGTATTAGTGTAAGCCTGACGCATTGTGACTTAGTGATACGTTGTGACTTAGGATCTTTTTGATTTATGAAGTTTTATTCTAAAAAAAAATATTTTTGATAAAAAAATAAATTTAAATAATTGTAATATTTAATATTCAAAAAGTAACTAAAGAGACTCGAAATTCCAAAAAAAATGGGCTTCAAGTCAGGCAAAATAAGTAATTACTCGAAGCACACATATAATCCAATCTAATGATTCAACTTTTATAGACTTTTGATATTTAACTGTGCTAAGCTAGACTTCATTTAAAATGAAACGCATGTATTTTCAAATTTAAGCTTTTGAATTAATTTAAGTTGATTGTTGTGATAATTAAAATTAAAATTTAGATTTTAGATTTGGATTTAATTTAATTAAATAATTTTTTATACAAATTAATTAGGACTTATATCCTATATTTAAATTTTATTATTTTAAACTCATGCAAAATAAATGAAGACATATATAATTATTCTAAAATAACATTTAAAACCTACTTATGAAGCACAAATACATATATGTAATGAGGGTACGGCATGATATGATAATTTTTAAAAATAAGGATACGGGTATGACAGAACACAACAATCAAAAGTATTTTTATAAAATCAGATGTGCTTTGATTGAGGTGTTTCCCAAAAAAAAAAAAAAAGTGTAAAAAATTGATCAAAAATAAAATATTAATCCCAATTAAAGCTAAAGACTAGTTTGGTGTGCATCAGACTGATGGGTGGGTGTTTCCATTGATATCCCAAATAGAAATGGTAAGTTTGGTTTAAAGATATAAGATGGGTGGGTGTTTCTATTACAAAGTTTGGTTTAAAGATGTGTCTGTTCCTTTAATAATTTCAGTTTGCATTTTAAGTGTCAGACTCGAATTTTTAGTTACAACATCTATCTTTGTTTTTTTATTCTTTTACTTTATGTTACTTTTTTTTTCACAATTAAATTTTATGATACTAATCAAGTATCATGATTTTGCATCTAAAATTTATGAAAATCTAACAATCAAATGAAAAAAAACTAAAAAACTAAAAAGCATTTCTAATTTAGTATGACTTGGTTATATGCAAATTGTTGTGTTTAGGTTAGTATCAAATTGGATGAGAAATATGGTTTGGAAAATGGCTTATTTTCGTCCACACGGGTAGAGACTAGAGGTGTCCATGGGCCGGGCTGGGCCCAGAAATTTTTTTTTGCCCGTGACCTAGGCCTAGGCCCAGTCTAGCCCGGAATATGGGCATAAAATTTTGTCCAGGCCCGGCCCAGGAAAAAATTCCTAAGCCCAAGTCCGGCCCGACCCATTTTTTAATAAACACCAAAAAATTATTTTAAAAATAAAAATTAAAAAAAGTATTTTAAAAATATTTTAAAATTGAAAGAATAAAAAAATAAATATTTATTATATTCGGGCCGGGCCCGGGCCAAAAAAGTGGTGCCCGAGGCCCGAAACTGGCCTCATTTTTTCCCTAAACCCATATTTCGGGCCTATATTTTTGCCCGAACCCTCCCATATTTCGGGCGGGCCGTCAGGTCGGGCCGGGCCACCCGGCCCATGGACACCTATAGTAGGGACATGGGCGTGTGTCTCAACCGTATGTGACACACGGCTATGTGGCACGGTCGTGTGCCCCCTATATCTTCTTAATAATGCAAGTCAGTATGCTCACACGGCCTAGTACACGAGTGTGTGGCTTGGCCGTGTGACCCAAGTCAGAGAGTTACACGAGCACAGACACGGGCTGGGACACGGCCGTATGCCCCTATTTCGAATGCCCATATGTGTAACACCCCTTACCCGAGACCGTTTCCGGAGTCGAGCACGAGGCATTACTTAGCTTATCTTACAAATTCGGAGCATAAAAACTAGGTTTAAAAATTTATTTCATTATTCGCAGCAAATCTGTCCAATCGCGCAGCAGTTACTAAATTAATTATAACTTGAGCTACTGAACTCGAAATTTAATTCCGTAAATTTTCCCTGAAACTAGACTCATATATCTACTCACCATAAAATTTTTAGAATTTTTGGTTCAGCAAATTAGTACAGTTTATTAGTTAAAGTCTCCCCTGTTTCACCACCTGACTGCCCTGACCTCTAGTCACTAAAAATAAGTTTTCTCGCTATAGGATTTTCATATGAAGTTCTTACTTGTTTCTATAGAAAATAGACTCACTAAGGAATCTAAGCATGTAAATTTCAACTCATAACCATTTTTGTACAATTTGTAATTATTTTCTAAACTCAGAATAGGGGACTCCAAAAACAGTTCTGACCCTATCTTACTAAAATTCACATATCTTAAAATATAAATTTCCTTTTTCTACACCGTTATTTTTCCATGAAAATAGACTCAACAAGATTTAATTCCATATATCATTCACCCTCTAATTCATTTTATACTATCTTGGGTGATTTTTCAAATTCACGTCACTGTGCTGCCTGAATTCTGTTTCTTTGCAAAATTTTATCCTTTCATGATATCCATGCATAATTTATCACCTAATCTTTCATAACAACAAACACCTTCATCCTTAATCATTTTAATAACCATACATCATCAACTACTTACACATCACTCATTGTTCATATTATACCAAAAGTAGCTAAGTTTCTATACATGCCATACACAAAACAAAACGTCTAATTATACCGAGTTATTTCTTTGATAGTGTGATCGGCCTCCGACGTTTCCTTCGATCCCCAAGTGGCTAGATAAGTACTATAAGAAGAAGAAAATAAAGAGATTAAGCACTAGGCTTAGTAAGCTTACAAGCAAATAAATCACAACATTCAACATAATGGATAATTATGCATAATATCATCTAACATTATAAATTTCTTTACTTCTAAATTTCTATCTTCTTCTTTATTCCCTTACCTTCTTTCTTACCTGACCTTTCCGTTTTCATAAATATAATCTACTTTTCCTTTGCTGTTAATTCACTGTAATTTAACTCGTATTCTGACCCGTTGAACCACTCGGAATACTAAGGATACTAGGGTCGTTCCTGTCTATCAATATCCTGCCAATGCCATGTCTTTGACATGGACTTACATGAATTATTCCTGTCTCCAATGTCATATATAATATGGACTTACATGGCTCAATCCTGTCTCCAAAGCCATATTTCTAATATGGACTTACATGGCTCATTTCTGTTCTGTCCTGTCAACTCTAATATCCTAACATTCCTAGGGTTCAACCGGGGCTTTCTAACACTTTTCCTCTGTCACTCCACCTTAAATTCGACTTTACATATTTTCATAACATAAGTATATAAATGCTGGAAATTGACAATAATAATGTAAAATAAAAGAATATTGCATTTATTTACTGTAAACTTACCTTGATACAAAATGTGACTAAACTTTACAATTTAGTCCTTTACTTTTTCTTTTCCCCGATCTACTCCCGAATTTCGTTCTTCTTGATCAATTGAGCTTGGAACCTTAAAACCTTAAATTTCCCTTTTTCTTTTTCTTTCTTTCTTTCTTTCCTTCCTTCTTTGCCCGTTTTGCTCTCTGTTTCTTTCTCTGTTTCGTCTCTTCTATTCTGTTTCTTTTCTTTCTTTTTTTCTATTCTTTCTTTTGTTTTATGTATATATATAATATAATATAATATAAAAACATAATCATTACTATAATATAATATTTTTTTAACACATAAAAATCTCAGATTTTTATACTTATGCCGCCTCAACTTTGGAAAAAGGCATAATTGCCTATTTGGTCCTTTTAACTTTTCTTTAATCTATAATTAAACTTTTATCCCTATTGCAATTTAATCCTTTTTCATAATTAACTATCGAAACATTAAAATTTCTTAACGAAACTTTAATATTATCCTATTGACACTCCGTAAATATTTATAAAAATATTTACGGCTCAGTTTATAATATCGAGGTCTCGATACCTCGTTTTCGACCCAATTTACCTAATAATTTCTTTTAAATCACAAAATTCACTAATTCAAAAATATTTCTAACTTCTTCATCGAATTTAGTGATCTCAAATCACTGTTCTGACACTACTGAAAATTGGGCTGTTACAATATGGGCGTGTGACCCTTACAACTTTGAAAAATTTCAATGTTTTCTAAAAAATTCTTTGAGTATCCCAACTTGTTTCTATCGCATATTTTGGGCCTCGAGGGCTCGTATAAATGACAATATATTTGTTTTCGATTGATTTCTGACATGAATATTATATGATATGAAATGTTTGAAATGTCTGTTTATTTGATTTGTAAACTCTGGTAATGCTCCGTAACCTTGTTTCAGTGATAGATACGGGTTAGTAGTGTTATAATTATCTTATTATGTGTGTCACATATGTACATAAATAACTATATTATAAAATTTGAGTAAATTTCACAATGATATTACCTTTAAATTTTAATTTTTAAGCTTAATTATTTTCATATACAATTTAATAATGTCCGATTGCTAATAATATTATTAAGTAAAAAAAAAACTTTTACCTATGTGTTAAGTTATTGTTCATAATTTTGAAATTTGACTATTTGTTCAATATTAAATATTTAAAATTTTTGTTAAAAAATATTTAAATTTAAACCATAATTGAAATCATATATAAATTAAATGTACATTGTATGAATAGATTTTCGTATCAATTTAGTTATGTGATCAATTGAATTGAGGTGAGATGAATTGGTTAAAATTTTTATGTTTGAATCAACCCTTTACCTTATATTAAGACAAGATGTGTTTAAAAGTTAATTTTTGAATATTTATAAAAGTTGCTATCACAATAGCCTCTAATAGCAGAGGTTGTTGGTGAGTAAGAGGAAAATGCACTGTGATGAGAATGTTGGATGTCTTATTTCCTTTTTTGTTGTTATAACGACTGAGTCCAAGAATTTCAACACTCCAGGTGGGATGTCCTATTTCCTTTTTTTTAGAATATTTTTGTTGACATGTTTGAGAATGTTGGCATTATTGTTTTATTGTTGACATCTAGTTTCTTTGTGCTTTGAGTGTTGGATGTGTTGCCGACTTCATAAAGTTGTATAGTGGTTTTCATTTGGCTCTTTTTAAATAAATTCTATTAATCGAGCAAATAAAATTTATTATAATTTAGGCTTTGTATTGAATCAAACCAATTGATTTGAAACATATCTAGACTAATTGGCTGCATTACTACCTGTACAAATAATATTTTTAATGCGTTTATTTTATTTGGGATCTTAAATTTTTTGTGTTTTATCCCAAATTTTTAGAGTTTTGTTACAAGTGATTTGAAAGAGGGTAAATTTTTTTATTTTAATATCTCACATGGAATAATGATCAGACTGATTGGACTGAGACTCGATTGGTATGATGGTTTGAACAAAGAAATTGAATCAATTTAATAAGAAATTGCTTGAAATTGGTAAAAATTGAAAATTGAGAAAACCCCCAACTGTTGACCATGATTAATCGGTTTAACAAAAATTTCTTTTATTGTTTTTTAGATTTTTATGAATGTTTAATGATTTATTTAATTATTGTTGGTCCGGCAGTCAAACTAATCAAACTGGTTGAATGGAGAACTAGTGGTTTGACTGATTTAACCACCAATCCGATTATTAAATAATACACGTGGCACTTAGAGATTGTACCACGTCATCCTCTAAAAATTTATATAAATAGTTTTTTAATTTTCAAGTGATGATGTAGTACAATCTCATAGAGTCGCATCATAAAACTTTCATATTTTTCAATTTCAAAAATTAAAATATACCTAATAGTTAAATTCAAATGTGAAAATAGACCAAAACAAATATGTACAAGTGCACTTAACTATATTATCCCTAAATAACAATACGGAAGGTATGTAGAATTAAAATAAATGAATGGGTGCTGAATCGGGAATACAGAAATCAACGAGCCCAAAGTTCGTAAAAGAATGGGCTTCAATCACATCTTATATTAGTTCAAAAATTAAACTTACCTTCGATTTCATTTTCATAAATCCCTATCTAATCATTCAACTTTACACACCTTCAATTTAAACAAACTCTGCTAAACTACAGCTGTGACCCCATACAACTCAATTCAATTTGAGTTAGGCTTGGATAAGTATTTTCATATCTAGATCGGCTCAATTCAAATTTAATTTAAATAATAAAAAGAATATTTTTTAAATTTAAATTTAATTATAAAGTACATATAAAATATCAATTAAAAATATTTTAAATATTTTATTATTTTTGAATAAGAAAAAATGTGCTCTTGAGAGTTGGGTCGAAAACAAGCCTAAGACTTAAAACTTTTTTTAGAATTAAATATTGTTTCAGCCTGACCTGATCTATGATCAATTCAATGCTAAATTGGCTTCATTTAAAATGAAACTAACTCTAAATCTATTTTTAAATTCAAGTTTTGGTATTTGTACCTTTTAAAAATTACAAAAGAAAAAGTTTTCTTTTTTATTTATGAAGTTTTATTCTTAAAACAAAAGATTTTTTTGTTATTGAAAAGTCTTGCTCCCTTGGTCTCCCTGGTGACGTAATCCTGGCTCTGTTCTCGGAATCTGATATGCCTTGATTGGGGTCTTCAGTCCTCAACAATGCTTCCTCTCACAATAAAGTTTCTTACATATTTCCTTGCTCCCATTGTTGTTCTTCAATCCTACCCAAAATTTTAGCATGCCAAAATTAAAAGCAATACTACCATTGTTTGTTCACCTAATGGCCGCTTTTGCTTCATTTGTAATTCTATTCCCTGTGCTTGCTTTGCTCGGCATCTTATTAACCAAGATTGTGGCTCTACTTTTTGTGGGAATTTGAATATCAGTTTTTCATTCCGATTTAAAAACTAACCTTCCCAGTGTGGTCATTATGGCTTTGAATTTGAGTGTGAGAACCATAATCGCACCACTTTGGTTGAGAGAGGAGAGAAATTCTCTGTCCCATAAATCTTTTACGAAAATTATACAATACGAATGGTTGATGCGAGCTTGGACACGGATGATTGCAACTCTCTTCCTCTTAGCTCTGTATATTATTATTATGATACTTATGATTATGAACCATTATCTTTTTCCCTTTCTTTTTGTATGACCTACCTTTATTTTTTCTTTTATTTTATGTTACTTTTTTTCGCAATTTAGTTGGCAGTACGTAAATATTCCACCGTTGTGGATGAGTTTATTTTTTTCGCAGTCTTTTAATGCTATAATGTATATTTTTTAATTTGGATTAATTAATTGAATAAATTTTGTCTCACCTTTCATTATATTAAATAATTTTTGTTACCTAAAAACTCTTGTACTGTAATACATGTTGCATACTTTTTGCAAACAAAAATATGTAAAGAATTGTTGTAATTTTTTTGAGCATATACCACAAAATAGAATATAATGTTTTAGATTACCATTGATTTTTTTACACAAATTTAGAGTTTTCCTTTACACCCCTTTATTAATTTTACTTTGATTTGTTGCATATATAATTTAGATTGTCAAACTTGAAATATGCCTTCAGAAACTATATGGACAGCTTTGTACATTTCCATTTCCATGGCCCCCATGTCTACTACGATGTCAACGATTCTATACCAAGAAGTATGCTTCCCAAAATTCATTAGAATTTAGAAGTGCTTTGATTTTACTATTTCGCTGCTCTCTTGAAATAATGATATTTCGTTTTTTTACAGGAACTTATATTCTCTGTTTGGCAATAACAGGTATTGTTAATTTTGGATTTGCAGATTTGCATTTTTTCAGATACAAATTCTAGCACTAGTTAAGAAAAGATATTAGCAATATTCTTGGGGGAAAAAAAGAATAAGGAGTCTATCGCGTACTATACAAGTTCATATTTAATTTCACTGCAAAACTGATAAATCTATAGCATTCTTTAAGGAGTTTGAATGCCGAAAACAATCTTCTTCTACTTATACGAAAGAATATTTTTTTGTCAAGTAAAGAAAGATGTTGGAGTTTTGGTTAAGTTTGTGTTCATAATGGTCTCGTTTAGAACTTTCACAGGTTGTAAGTTTGGTGAATATTCATATTGCTAAAACATTCAGCAAAGTTTAGCTCTTCAATCGATCCATTCTTTTTTTTTTTTTCGGTTGTCTTGCATCTTTTGGTGATTATAGACTTTGTTTCATTTAAAAAGATTGAAGGTTATTATATATGTACTTTGTCCTTCTTCAAGTATATTTGACATGAATATAAAAGTTGAGTATCCTTGATGGACCATGGTGAGGTTAGAATAATTGGTATCCAATTTGAATGATTTACTCCTTTGTGTGTGCAGTTCCAAGTTTGAATTTGTTGAGGTGCACCTGCTAGAATGTAAACCATAACATATAATTCGGAATTATTTTTCTTGGGTTCTCAATGGCCATTCAAAGTTTTTCATTTGGTATAGAAGGGTAAACACAAGGCATCACTGTTATTTCTAAATTAATTCCATAAAGTAGTGAAATTAATATGCCCCTCTTTTAAGTAGTAGTTAATTATAAAACAACATAAAACTATCACATTATATACCTTTTCGAGAATGTAAGTTATATATTATTTGATTAATTTCACAAGTACTGATGTATTACATTGTATTTCTTTAAAGGTGGAATTATCTTTTTAAGGTCATTTCTTGGGATAATTTGTTTGTTCGCTCTTGTTACGTACAAATGGAGAAGAAGACATTTATTCATGGATGATACGATCGAAGAGTTCCTTCAAAGCCAAAATAATCTAGTGCCGATAAGGTATTCTTTTAAAGAAGTTAAAAAAATGACTAAAAATTTAAAGATAAATTAGGTGAAGGAGGTTATGGCTCAGTGTTTAAAGGAAAACTTCGTAGTGGGCATCATGTGGCAATAAAATTGTTGGGCAAGTCAAAGGGTAGTGGCCAAGATTTCATAAACGAAGTTGCTTCTATTGGGACAATTCATCATGCTAACGTGGCAAAACTTATTAGATTTTGTGTGGAGGGATCAAAGCAAGGTCTGGTATATGACTTCATGTTTAATGGATCTTTAGATAAAATCATATTTACAGAAGAAAATAAGAAAACTTTGAGCTGGAAAAAAATGTTTGATATTGTGCTTGGGGTGGCTCAAGGAATTCACTACTTACATCAAGGATGTGACATGCAAATTCTACATTTTGATATTAAGCCACACAATATTCTTCTTGATGAGAATTTTAATCCAAAAGTTTTCGATTTTGGTATTGCTAAATTGTATTCAGTAGATGATAGCATTGTCTCTCTCACTGTGGCACGAGGAACGATAGGATATATTGCTCCTGAATTGGTTTACAAAAATCTTGGAGGCATCTCATACAAAACCGATGCTTATAGTTGTGGAATGTTACTAATGGAAATGGTTGGAAGGAGAAAGAATGTGAATGCATTTGCTGACCAAAAAGAATGTGAATGCATTTGCTGACCACAATAGTCAAATATATTTTCCATCTTGGATTTATGACCGATTAGATCAAGGAAAAGACTTGGAGTTGGGAGATGTTTCTGACGATGAAAAAGCAATGGTAAAGAAAATGGTAATAACAACTTTTTGGTGTATACAATTACTGCCTTCTGATCGTCCTTCAATGAGTAAAGTTTTGAAAATGCTTGAATCTGATGTTGAACTCCTTGAGATGCCTCCTAAGTCATTCCATCAACTTCCAATCTTGAAACATCAATGGAGGTTCATAGTTGTGAGAACTCTAATGATGAGTCAAGTAAATCATTGGATATTGTTACTATAACAAGTTGAAATATTGTTACTCTAATGATGAGTCATTACAGCAAAATAAACTTTTAGCGGCGTTGTCTTAAGCGTCGTAAAAAGTGCCGCTAAAGACCATGACCTTTAGCGGCGCTTTTATTATTAACGCCCTAAAAATCTATTACTTTTAGCGACGCTTTCGTCACAAACACCACTAAAGAACAAACCTTTAGCGACGCTTCTCGCAAAAACGCCGCAAAAAACATAACATTTAAAAAAAATATTTTAATCAAATAATATTTATTTTTATGATAAATATTATATTATGTTTTATTTTTTAAATTTGAACTTTAAATATACTTTTAAGGATAAATAAAAATTATTATTTAAATTAAATTTTCTATGAAAATGATAAAAGAAGGCAAATAAAGGAAGCTTAAATAATAATAAAAATTAATAAAAGTGAGAAAACGTAAATAATTAATAAAAATTAAAAATTGTAAAATCAACACCAATGCAATGCAATGCAAGCCATTGTTGAGTCTAATACAAGTGAAGAAACTAAGATCCTAAGAAGAGAATCCTATTTTACTAATAGCAGTAAATGCAACTGACTAGAAATATCCATACTTTGTCCAGTATTTATATTGAAAAATCAGATCAGAAGAAGCAATCTCTTTGCACACCATTTCAATTCCTAGTAAGGCCATCAAAAGTAGTTGATGAAAGCCGGCATACACATCCGATCAATCAGCTTTCAGTTTCAGAATTTCCTTGGCAGTCCTTAAACGAAAATAGGGCATGTGTTCCTACATAAGCATGGAAAAATCCAACTCAGTTCAAAGACAAATAACCAGATATTGGGTTTCAAACGAATGAATGTGCATGTGAGAGTATCTCCAATATGTACTTCTGCCTTTTGTCATATATTTAGGCAGATGGACAACAGATTTTACATCCCAACAACTACTGCCCTGAGTACTAGAGTTTAATCACAGAAAAATCAAAATAAAACATGAACTACAAGAATAAAAAATTGTTCCATGGACTTACCTGCTCAAAACAAAGACTTAAGCCTTTGCTATAGAAATCGATATATTTTAACATAAACGTGCCACAATCAAACCTGTACATAGAGAAAATTGTTTAGGGGGAACAATTCAAATTCTAACACAAAAGGCATATGACACCACGAAACTAGCAGTGCAAATTAATAATTGAATTCACCAAATATTTGGAACCAATTGCAATAAATAGTTAGTATAAAAAGACTCAGATACCTATAAAGCTACCTCACAATCAATTACTACACAATATAAGTTATTTTGTTTAAGAAATAAGCTTATGAAGAACAAGTAATTCGAGTACTGCTCCCTAAAGTGTATTGCAACAGATACTAGAATACGCACCCATTCTCCTGTGCAGGAAGATCTTTTTAGTGATATATAATGAACCAAAATTGATATTGTGTGAAAAAATCAAAGATAATGCACATACATATCATCTGATTGCATCTGCAGCCAATCTTGTGTGCATATCAATTCAGTGAGCTTCAACGGTTGGGGGATGTAAGATATAGATGATACTGCCAAAGCTAAATTGCATTGCTCCAGTATTTATAGAACTTTGCTTTCCTCTTCCCTGCCAATGAACTAAGAAAAGTATTAGGGCTCTTGCACAATTCAATCAACAGTATGTAAACATGACAGATTTCAGAAAAAAATGTACATTTGCAGTAGGACTTTTGTTAGTAGAGAAGACATTAATGGTTTCAACAAATAGCTTGAAATAGCCAGTAATGGAACTTGCCCATTCCCACTCATCGTCACCTGAAGCAAGGTCTGAAATTCAGATCAAGCTCTTATTAAAAACTTAAGTGAACTATGTAGCAATGTTGTAAACATGTTTGCGCTGTAAAGGTGGAGCACCTACTCACCATGTACTGACCAAACTTCTCTTTGATTGCAGGAAAATTAGCACCATCACCATTACCTAGCTCAATCTACTAGTTAACAATTATAAATTTATAATTTTTTTCTCATCAAAAATCTTTTACCAAATTTTCTTATATTTTCTCATCAACCAAACACCCAAAATACAGAAATATTATTAACTCATGTTAACACTAAATGCGTTAACGATTAGAAATAGTATTCTTCATTTGGAAGCCAATGAAGCTACAGAAGGATGAATCATTAATTTGTAATGAAAACTGCATGGAACAGTGGCTAGGACAAAAAGGAATACAGATTTGAACTTAAAAACTGCACAAACTATATCGATGTAAGCATAAGTGGAAGGATGTTCTGGTTATGCTTGTTTAGACTAGTTGAAATTTGAAATTCTTTATCTTTTCTCTCAGTATAAAGATGATATACTTTTACATGTATTTCTTACATGAACGGCACTAGTGGTATTTGAAAATTTGAATAGCAGCAACAATTCTTCAACAGTTATAGAAAATGGCATCAGCATATATAAATTGTCTAACTAGGTAATGTCATCATTATTAAAAAGAAAAAAATGACAATCAAATCTGTAGATATCTACCTGCTTGCAAGGTCAATACCAAAAAGGTCCTTTACAGTATCTATATTTTCACTGTAGAAAGAAGAAAAAAAGACAGCGAGAGATTAGAATTATTTTTCTAAAAGAGATGTTTGCTGCTAAATTAGAAAGATATATGCTAGAGAAGCATTGCAGTGGCAAAAGAACTATGCAAGGTAACACTGCTCCAAATAAGAGATCCCTAATTTTGAAGAAAAAGTTTGATAAACCAAAAGCAACAGCTTCAAACTGTTTCAGTAGTTTTAGTTGTTAAGGGCACCATGGACTTGCTCAAATTTAGCCAGTAAGTATAACTCAGAATATCTAAATGACAAAGAACAAGAAACCTACCTAGAACCAGCTGATCGAAGAGACTGAGAAAGGGTGTATAAAAGTTGTGTCCAACACTCTTCAGCATCCTGTAAAAGACCCCAAATTACATATCAGAATATAAACAAATCTAAGACAAAAGAGTATTGGGTACAGTTGACTAAAAAAACGAGAAAAGAACAAAACCTGCTGCATGAAGACACCATTATGCAACTGGCCGAATTGAGGATACTTTTTACGCAACAACTGAAACCAAGATACACATAAACAATAAGTTTCTCCATACCTTCCTTCAAACTAAGTGCCATATAGCAACAAAAAACAGAAAAAAAGAGAAATTCCTTTAATGAACTTCGAAATACAACGCAACAATTCTGTTGACAACAGAATAGAAAAATATTTGCATGAAGCTCTAGAAATAAATGGTAAAAAGATTAGATCAATAAGGAAAGAGAATTCAACAGAATTAGCAAAAATGGTTAAACAAGGCACAATAATACTGTTTTCGTGGACTTTACCTTATGTGAATAAAATTACCAAAATAAAATCGGGTACACCTACAAATATGTTGCGTGCAATATAAAAATATTTCACCTAAATTCTAGTAGATGCGTTTCTTCCATCTAGTGATATCCTATAGCTTCAGAGATCAAAGAGAACACAGGGATTCAAAATAAAAGTGACAAGGAAAAAGGGAACAAACCGTCCAAAATTGCATAGGTGTAACTGGCTATACACTTTTATCAAGTTCACCAAATATATCACGTGTGGCAATGGTCAACATATGAGAAGTCTGATCCACATCATTGTTTCTCCCTGAATGTGAATATCTGATCACAATTAAGGCAGTGCACGTTACATCTGCATCATACAAAAAACATACAAATCCAGTTCCATATTCTCTCATAATACATTGTTAGGTAAAGAAGGCACTTACTTTACTAAAGAAGACTTCAACTCTGGAACAGAATGGAGGCATTGTACAGTAGAATTCATGTAGCAGGTATTTCCCAGATTAAATAGACCAGCACTATGACCTTAAAAGTACAAAAATCAAATAGGTACAATCCTCAGTTGCAAGGCTAAAGACAAGGAACAAATTATAAAGACTGAGAGTGAACCCACCATGTACTAACACAAGATGAAGGCAAAATAATATTTAACAAGAGCATAACAGAGTTATGAAGCCATGTCCTACCAGAAAACAAGAATATATCCTTCCCTAAAATGCAGTAATATATATTCAAAATCTGAGCTAGTAATTTTTCCTCTTTCCCTAAAATGCAGTAGTCCTGAGTTCTGATCAGCTGTATGCACAACCCTCTCTATCAATCAACCTACTGAAGCAATTTCATCTAATCTAAAAGTAAATATCGAAGTCCATTGATGGTTTCTTGGATCATAGCCAATCATTCAATACTGTTTCCCTAGTCAAGCAATCAACGGTTATTGTTTAAAAATAAGATTAGGAGTCTCAAATCAACTTACTACAGCGTGAAGAAGGGCCTAGACATGTTAACACTGTCTCTATAGCAATTTGCAATGGGCCAAATGTTAAGCTTTCTTCCATTAATAAGAACAAACCCAACTAGAAGGGACTTCATTAATACCAAAAGTCGAAAACACATAAAAAGGAGACTAAAATCGATAAGTTCGCAAAGTCCATTTACAAAAAAGTAAATACCTGAGAGCTTTGAACTTCTGATTTGAGCTTCGACAGATTGGATTCTTGAGTCATTTCACTCTATCAAGACAAAAATTAAGTTTCCATAGTGAATACAACGTATGGAAGCATTAAAAAAAAGAGCTTACTTTCTGCATCTCAAACTTGGAAACAACTGAAAGAGACACATTTTCTAAGCTGTCATTCAAAACTTCAGTCATGGTTGCTGTTATTGCCTCGGCTTGCTTCGACGGCAGACCTTCCGCCTCTAATCCTCTAACCTATAAGTATAATGCACCATGTCTTCAGATATTTTCAAGATTCCAAATATCAAACAAAAATACAGTTTCTAAAACAAAAGAAGGAATCATTGTAATTTACCAAAGCTAAAGTGTCGATGAGAAACAATCGCTTTCCATTAGATTTAACGAGCTGAGAACAGTGAGAAGCTAACAATCGAATCGCAGAGGGAGGAATCGCAGCGCCTCGTTCTGCTCCTCCAAATTTTTTCGTTTGGGATTTTGTGAACAAATCAGCGCGAATTTGGGATTTTTTAGTTTTTGGGTTTTAGGGGAAATTTGGGGAAAAAATCAGCGCCAATTTCTTTAAGCAAAAAATTATATATTTAGATTAAATATTAGCATTAGTGCGCTTATTAAAAAATGCCACTAAAAATAGAACATTCGTGGCGCTTTTTTAAAAATACTGTTAAAGCCCAAAAACTCAGAAAAGATATTATTGGACTTAGGTTTTTTGCAGCGCTTTTTTAAAAGCGTCGTTAATGCTTAATCTTTAGCGGCGTTTTTTTAAAGAGCGCCGCTAATGCTTATTTTTAGCTGTTAAGGAAATATTAGGAGACCAGCCTATCTCATACCATGGTTTAAAAAGTAGGGCAAAGTAGGGATAAATTACCCATAGTTGCAGCATTTTTCTTCTCCCTTTTTCTTCATCTCCCTTTCCTTAAAAAATTTATAACGGAAACAAAAATACCAAACACATTATCTTTTTTTTTCCTGCAAATACCGAATAGAACAAAAGTCTTTTTTAACAAAGAGCAAGCACAAAAGGAATTCCAAAAACCTTATCTGCTTTAGTGGCGGAGCTCCTTTTGGAGATTTCAGGTGGAGAAATTTGGGGATAAAACGCGCCTTTTTTTAAAGTAAAATGATTTTTGCGGCCGCTATTGCTTATCTTTTGCGGCGTTTTTAATAAAAACGCCGCAAAAAAAATTTTATTTTGAACAAAATGGCGTCGTTTTGCTCTGCTAAAAATCTTTTATTTTGTCTGCTAAAAATTATTAGTTAAGTGATTTTATAAAATATTGATTATTACTATTTTTTATAAATTGGATTTTTATAAAAAAATAAGTACTCTCAAAATAAATATTATATATTTTAATAAGAAAACAAATGATTAAATGACTGTAATTAATTATTAAGTTAGAATTATCCAATGTAAGCAATCAATCTCTCACATATCAAATTTGTATTAAAGATTGAGACGTTAATCATGATTTTATATTATTCTTTTTCGATCTAATCTTCATTTTATTAGAGATATTTCTTCTTAACTAAAATATAACTATTTTGCTAGATGTTCGATGTGGAATGATTTTAGTTTTTGTATTTTATTTTTATTTGTTATAATTTGGTCCTATCCAAAATAGATAGTTACCTATCCATATCAATTTGTTACATTAATTTATTTATTTATCAATTTTTTTAAATCTAATATTTAAATATATCAAATGGTTTAAACTATTTAATCTAAATTTAGATTAAATATTTTTAAATATAAAAACATTAATTAATTGTATAAATTTTTATCATTTAATAAATCTAAAGTAAACCTTAAATCCTAAACCATTTAATATATATAAAATTGATCTATTATCTCTTAAATAATTTAAACTATAATCATACTTTTAATAAATTAAAATTAATATTATCTCTTTTACAATTATATAAGAAATTATTTAATATATAAATTAAAAAACACCAATTAATCTAAGCCTTAAACCCTAACCCCTATCTCTTAAACCCTAAATCATAAACCTTAAATCCTAAACCCCTAACCCCTCTTTTACAATTATATAAGAACTTAATTAATATATAAATTAAAAAAATACTAATTAATCTAAACCTTAAACCCTAACCCGACCCCGAATCTCTAAACCTTAAATCACTAACTCTTAACCTCTAACCCCTAACCCCAAACCCTTAACCCCTAACTACTAACCCATAAATATTATTTAATATATAAATTAAAAAATACTAATTAATCTAAACCCTAACCCGAATCCCTAACCCCTAACCCCTGACACCTAAATCACAACCCTTAAACCAGAATCCCTATTCCATAATCCCTAATTCCATAATCTATAAACCTTAAAACTGTAACTCCTAAACTAGCCTTAAATCCTAAATTAATCATATAACCTAAACCATATATATTAAACCCTAAATTATAATAATAATTAATTAAATATTTTAAAATTAATATTATCGTATCTTTTACAATTATATTTGTTAAGAATCAATCGTATCTTTTAAAATTTTAACATTATTTTAAATAATAGTATTTTAATTTTTCCATTTTTAACAAATATTTTTCTATCTTTTTGCGGCGCTTTTTCAAAAATGCCGCTAATGCCCCGAAATGTCAAAATATGATGCCTTTGGGCTTAGGTTTTTTGCGGCGTTTTTCTAAGAAATGCCGCTAATGCTCATTTTTAGCGGCGCTTTCCTGGAAGCGCCGCTAATGCTCAATCTCTAGCGGCATTTTATGTAAAGCGCCGCTAATGCTCGATTTTTAACGGCGTTTTTTGTCCAAACGCCACTAAAAATGCCCCTAAAAACCTGTTTTGGTGTAGTGAGTCAAGTAAACATCAACTTCCTCTTGGGTTCTCTCATGATCTTTTTTATTAATGAAGTTTTATTCTAAAAAAAAAGAATTTTCCTTTTGATAAAAAAAATTTAAATAATTACAATATCTAATGATTCAAAAAGTAACTAAAGAGACCCGAAATTCCTAAAAAAAGGGGGCTTCAATTTAGGCGAAATAAGTAATTACCCGAAGCACACATATAATGATTCAACTTTTGTAGACCTTTGATTTTGAAATTGAGCTTTTGAATTAATTTAAGTTGATTGTTGTGATAATTAAAATTTAAATTTAGACTTTAGATTTGAATCTAAATTTAATTAAATGGTTTTTTATACAAATTAATAGAACTTATATCTATATTTAAATTTTATTATTTTAAACTCACGCAAAATAAATGAAGATATATATAATTATTTTAAAATAAAATTTAAAAACTATTTATGAAACACGGACAAAGACATGTAATACGAGTACGACATGATACGAACATAGTGATATGATAATTTTTTAAAATAAGGATACGAGTATGACAGGACACAACAATAAAAAGTATTTTTATAAAATGTTTTGACATTATAATGTTTCATTTGAAATAAAAATATTAACATTTTTATTACTTTATAAATAAAATAATCAAATAAGTAAATTAAGTAGACAAGTATTGTACGTCCAAAAGAAAACTAGACAAATATTATATTATATATATTCTTATCATTATATTTGTTTAATTAAAGGTTGTTGTCGCTCTTAGCGACTTAAATGTTTTTTTTGTGTTTCAAAGAAGACTTAATACTTGCATTGACTTTTTTTCAAAAAAAAAAAAAAGAAGGAAGTTTCATTGATTTGTTCCTTTTAAATATTAATATTTTTTCCTTTTTAGATAATGATTTTAAGGATTATTATTTGATAGAAATAAAAATTCCACAAGCAAAAGTTAAATAATAACAAGTGGTCTTTAAATTATATTTAAAAATTTATAAATAAATAAATGGACATGTGATCTTCTTAATCTTACTTACAATGTTCCAAATAATAATTTTAAAATTAATCATAATAAATTGTATATTTTCATGACAATGAAATTCAAAATAATTAGTTAGATTAAACCATTTGAATATAAAATTATTATAATGATAGTATATTTATTTTGCATATTTTACGTACTCAAATCAATTTGCTTTTGAATAATTTTTGCTAATTAGTGAATTTTATGTTTAAATATTGTCAAGAATGAAATTCGGATGCTTTAATTCGAAAACAAGCAGAAAATGATTAAATTGAATGATAAGCAATTGAAGAGGAGTCGAATTAAAAATTTGGAGATATTTAGGGACTGATAAGATTTTTGACTTTGTAAAAGGAAAAATTAGAAAAAAAAATCTGATATTTATTTCATGTAATTAGTGGGTAGGTGAGACTAGCCTAATTTTAGCATATTATTTATGTATAAATAGGTGCCATGGTGAACTTGAAAAAATACACCTTGATTTGCTTGGCAAGTGAATAGAAAAAAAAAATCATTTTATTTTCTTTCTTACTTTGCGTGTAAGAGTTTGTTTCCATTTCAATGTTTTAGCTTAATTGTTTCCCAGGCCCTTTCCCTTTCACCAACCACCATTTCCATTCAAATCCACTTCTATAACCAACCAAAGTTTGATTAATTTCAGGCTTCACTAATTTTAAATTAGCTTTAGGCCGGTATTCTTTCCAGTTAGGAATCGTAAGAAATGTATCCGCACTAAAAATTCTTCAAATCGGTATTCACCATCTCTCCAAAATATCGGGATTGACAAATTCATTCCTTAAAGTTAACTTGATTTCAATTAAAAAAGCGTGTTGGGTTGGAGTTGTTTTGGCGGACAATTGGAGAGACGAGTCAGCCGTGCTGTATTGAGACTTTCGCGAACAAATCAAGGGAGATAGTGATTAAATTTAAACGTCAAGCATGGTTGAGGCCGTTAATTCGAGTTGGGTTCTTCAGAACATAAGGCTATCGGAATCTTGAATTGCGAACGCGTGTATTCTGATTAGATAATCAATAAGGGTTGGTTTGTAGGTAGTACCGAAATCAACTACTAGAGAAAGAATTGAGAGTTAGGACGTTCTAGCTGCTATAACTAGCTTTTTGTTTGGAGGAGAAAACTAATTTTCGAGGATCAGTTCAGAAATCGAAATTCACCGACTCGAAGGCTAAGGCTTATTATTTCTGTTTACAAAATTCGAATTTAATTTTCTAATTTAATTTAATTTCTAATTTATTTAATTGTTTATTTATGCTATCTCAATTATTTAATTTCTAAACATTTCGAAACCCCCCTAATTTCTTTTTTTTAGTAGGTCGTTTGGAGTCGTGGACATGTCTATTGCCACGATTATCGCCGCGACATAAATTCTGTTTATAAGAAAAACACAAAAGTTGATCATAATCACCAATCCCTGTGGAATCGACCTTACTACTCTTTACTACTGTTTAGAGTTATTTTATTGTAGGAATTAATTTATTTAGTGGTTTCGACACCCATCAAATTTTAGCGCCGTTGTCGGGGATTAAATTTTTTTTAAATTTTCGTTTGTTTTCCTTATGACCGTGTCAGAATCGGGGTCTCTAGAATTTGAACCAGAAATAAAGAATTTGGCTCAAAAACTGCGAAGAGAAGCCACTCGATGCAATAAACGACCATAACCCCAGTTTGAAATAGGATTTTACATTGAGGACATTCTCTCATTTGACGAACCAGACGATATGGTAAAGCAAACTATATGCCAACTCGTAGCAGCCCCAGATGAACAACCTCCCCCATCTATAACTTATACGGTGGGAGGAACACCGTTCGAGTTAAAATCAGACTTGATTTATCTATTGCTTACCTTCTGTGGATTACAAATGAAAATCCACATACCCATCTCAAGGAATTTCGTATGGTTTGCACAAGCATGAAACCTTAGGGAGTAATCAATGATCAAATTAAACTTTGTGTTTTTCCTTTCTCTTTAGCCGATTCTGCTAGAGAATGACTATTTTATTTACCTCCAAGGTTTGTCAATACATGATTTGACATGTCTCGTTTATATCTTGAAAGGTTCTTTCCAGCAGCTGGAGTAGTTGAATTAAGGAGAGACATCATAAGAATTCGGTAAAAGGAGACTGAATCGCTCTATTATTACTGGGAGCGATATAAAAATTTGTGTGCAAGTTGCCCACAATATGGACTGATTGAACATTCACTCTTGTAATATTTCTATTAGGGATTACTCCTAATGGAAATGAAAATGATAGATGCTGCTAGTGGAGGGGCACTTGTTAATATGATGCCCCAGAAAGTGAGTGAGTTGATTTCAACCATGGCTACAAATACTCAACAATTCCGACTGGCTATAGAACTCACGAGACGGGATCATAGGTTAAGTGTACTCTATCTCTAGAAGACAAAATTGATAAGCTTACTAACGTTGCTCAAAATTTGCTTATAGATAAAACAAGCCCAGCACGATTATGTGATAAGCTTACTAGCGTTGTTCAAAATTTACTTACAGATAAAACAAGCCCAGCACGGTTATGTGGAATGTGTGTCATGTCAGACCACCCAACGAACTCATGTCCCATTTTACACGAGGGTCCGACAAAACAAGCAAATGTTGTTGGAAACTTTCCAAGGCACCCCAAAGGGGATATGATCCCCGTAATAGGCCCTTTAATAAACTAATATAAAGTAATATAAAGTAGTATATCTAAATATTAATTTGGTAAAATATATTTGGTAACATTCTTAGTTTAATTTGATAAACTAATACAAAGTAGTATCTAAATATTAATTTAGTAAAAAAAAAGGTTAAATGATTACCATATCTAAAAATGAAGTTGTATTGAAATATTAATTTGATAAAAAAATGAACTTAAATAATCGCAATATCTAATATAGATTGAGCATTTAACCTATTTTACTTTTTTAAATTTTGTTTTGGGTGATGAAAACTACCTCAAATTTAAAAACACTTTATTTATACGTCTACTTTATATAAATATCATGGTCCTATAAATATTTCTAACTTTGTTCCGAAATACTCTCAAAATAACATTTGTTATTTTGTACAAATTACAATTTTTTTTTATAATTTCACAATTAAATTGAAACAGATGACATTAATTCAATTAAACTCTTAAATACATTACTGAAATAACTTTCAACCTTCCTTTCTAAGTTTAAGTAAATATTCAAATCAACCATAAAATGGAAAGATTAAACTCTTAAACAATACAGATGCATTAGAGAAATAACTTGGTGACATAACCATCTTGAAATCAGATGTGCTTTGACTGAGGTGTTTCCCAGAAAAAAAATAAAAAAATAAGTGTAAAAAATTGATCGAAAATAAAATATTCATCCCAAATAAAGCTGAAGACTAGTCAAAGTCTTGTGTCCCCATTAATGCTTCTTCTCCCACTGAAGTTTTCTTACATATTTCCCTGATTTAGTTAGAAACTTAATCATTAACCCCCGTTATTGTTCTTCTTCCTTACCCAAAATTTTAGCATGCCAAAATTAAAAGCAAAACTAATGCCCGCTTTTGCTTTTTTTGTAATTCTATTTCCTGGTGTTTGTTTTACTAGGCATCTTATTAACCAAGACTGCGGCTCTACTTTCTGTGGGAATTTGAATATCAGTTTTCCATTCCGATTAAAAAACCAACCTCCCCACTGTGTTCATTATGGCTTTTACTTTCTGTGGGAATTTGAATATCAGTTTTGTTGGGAAGAAACCGAACAACCGAAACAAAGCGAAAGCACAACCGGTGTTCTTTCTCTCCTTATAACTCCTGTAAAAAATTATGGCAAGCACAATAGCACAAGATATGTTCTCTAGCAACCTTAATCAACCACAAATCAACTAATGCAACCACAACAAAAATAAATAGAGACACCGATATTTTTACGTGGAAAACCCCTTTAAATCAAGGGTAAAAACCACGGGACTTTAGAGCCCGATAAAGAGCTCTACTATCATCAAATGTTCGACTACAAGATCACAATATCAAGCCTACAACAAGCATTCAACTCCGACAAGGCTAACAATATGTAATCTTTAGCAAAAGAGAGAACATCACCAAAAATGTAGCTGCTGAAAAATGGGTATTTTCTACGCTACAAGACTCGGATGAAAAATCCAACCGTACAAAGTCAAGAACACCTTATCGCCTAGCTGCTGTCCAAAAATTAGCTCAATCGAACCACGGATGAACCTTCGATCGAAGAGTTGATCACTGCTGCACCAAACTTGAAAAACTGAAATTTTCTTCTCTTTCTCTCTGTTTTAATTTGAGATTTTTTTTTGTTTTAGCTCTACTAAAATTTCTGCCAACTCCCACATTAAAAGGCCAAAAAAATTGGCTTTTGAAAAAACCAAAAAAGAAGGCAAAACATTGTGGCAGAAAATATGGGTTTCCCATATAGTGGGACCCATACCCAACAAATCTCCCCCTCCAACTATGTGGGGAATGCCTCCATGCCGGAGGTCAAACAACATGCTTCAAACTTTCCTCTTGGTAAGGCCTTCGTCAACATATCAGCACCATTATCATTAGTGTGTATCTTCTCAAGCTCTAACAGCTTAGCTTCAAGAACATCTCGTATCCAATGGTACCTCACATCAATATGCTTAGATCTAGCATGAAAAGTTGAGTTCTTACCAAGATGAATAGCACTCTGGCTATCACAGTACAGGACATACTTCTCCTGAGTAAAACCAAGCTCATGCACAAACTTCTTCATCCAAAGCATCTCCTTACACGCTTCGGTTGCTGCAATGAACTCTGATTCGGTGGTGGACAATGCAACACACTTTTGCAGTCTCGATTGCCATGCCACAGCTCCCCCTGCATAAGTGATTAAGTAACCTGAAGTAGGTCTCCTCGAGTCAATGTCTCCGGCCATGTCTGAATCTGTATACCCAACAAGAACAGGTTTCTCATTGCCGAAACAAAGTTTCATGTTGGAAGTGCCACGAAGATATCTCATAATCCACTTCACTGCATTCTAATGCTCTCTGCCTGGATTAGAAAGAAACTGACTAACTGTACCAACGGCATAAGCCAAGTCTGGTCTCGTGCAAACCATTGCGTACATCAAATTACCCACGGCTGAAGAGTAAGAAATTTTCTACATCTCTTCCTTCTCCTTTTCTGTGGAAGGACTATGCTTAACACTCAATCTAAAGTGCATAGCAAAGGGAGTATTCACCGCTTTAGCTTTGTCCATACTAAACCTTTGAAGTACTTTCTCAATGTACCTCTCTTGTGATAACCATAATTTCTTGGCCTTTCTATCACGTGTCAGTCTTATGCCAAGAATTTGCTTTGCTGGCCCCAAATCCTTCATTGCAAAGGATTTACTCAACTCTTGTTTCAACTTCTCAATTCTAGAAGCATTCTGACCAACAATAAGCATATCATCAACATAGAGCAAAAGAATAATAAAATCATCACCAGAGAATATCTTAACAAACACGCAATGATCAGAAGCAGTCTTCTTGTAGCCTTGCTCCCCCATAATAGACTCAAACTTCTTGTACCATTGCCTTGGAGCTTGCTTCAAACCATACAAGCTCTTCTTCAATCTGCACACATAGTCCTCTTTCCCTTGTGCAACAAAACCCTCTGGCTGCTCCATGTAAAGCTCTTCTTCCAAGTCACCATGAAGAAAAGCAGTTTTCACATCCACTTGTTCTGATAGAGGACATCTTCACAACCGGAGAAAATATTTCTTCAAAATCAACCCCCTTTTTCTGAGTATAACCCTTGACGACCAATCTAGCTTTGTATCGTGGAGATGAAGACTTCTCTTCTTGCTTCAACCTGTAAACCCACCGATTATTCAAAGCTCTTTTGCCCTTAGGCAGTTTCACCAATTCAAAAGTATGGTTCTCATGCAAGGATTAAAGTTCGTCTTTCATCGCTTCAACCCACTGATCTTTGCATTCACTCTCCATAGCCTCTTCATAACATTCAGGTTCTCCCCCGTCAGTCAAAAGAACATATTCATCAGAAGAATACCTGACAGAAGATCGTCGATCTCTGGAAGACCTTCGAAGTGGAACTGCTGGTGGAGCTATAGGTGCTTGTTGTTGATCATTCACAACATCATCCATGGGAGTATCAAAGTCACCTATAGTCTGATGGTCACCACTAACATCACCATGCACATCATCCTGGATAGGATCTGGTGAAGAGTCTAGGGGAACTGGATTCACATCGATCAAGTCACCACTACCTTGTGATTCCACTTTCTCCGTCGTATCAATGTCATCAATGGTCTGATCCTCAATGAAGACAACATCTCTGCTTCTCACGAGTTTCTTCTGAACTGGATCATAGAGTCTATAACCAAACTCACCATCTAGACCATAACCAATAAAAATGCATTGTCAAGCCTTGGCATCCAACTTGGATCTTTCATCCTTTGGAACATGAACAAATGCTTTACAACCGAACACATGTAGGTGATCATATGACACGTCTTTACCAAACCAAACTCTATCTGGCACATCACCTTTCAAAGGAACACTAGGAGACAGATTTATCACATGTGTCACTGTATTCAAAGCTTCAGCCCAAAACGATCTTGGTAACTTTGCATCTGACAACAAACATCTGACTCTCTCAATCAATGTTCGGTTCATTCTTTCAGCTAACCCATTTAACTGTGGAGTCTTTGGTGGTGTTCTCTGATGTCTGATTCCCTGTCGCAGACAATACTCATGAAATGACCCTGTGTACTCGCCACCATTATCAGTACGAATGCACTTCAACTTCTTCCCAGTTTCCCTTTCAACTGATGCTTGAAACTGTTTAAACACCTCAAAGACTTGATTTTTAGACTTCAAAGTGTAAACCCATAGCTTTCTTGAACAATCATCAATGAAAGTCACAAAGTAAAGTGCACCACCATGTGATCTTACTTTTATCGGACCACAAACATCTGAATGGACCAACTCTAGCAACTCTGATTTCCTATGAGGAGGATGGCTTCTAAATGAAACTCTTTTCTGCTTTCCTGCTAGACAATGAGCACAATTCTTCAGTGTAGCATTCTTTAAACCCGAAAGTTGATTCTTCTTCGCTAAATAGCTAAGCCCCTTCTCACTCATGTGACTGAGTCGTTTATGCCACAACTCAGTTGAGTTGTCATTCAGTGTCACATTCACCGTCTCTCGAGAAGTCAAAGCTTGCATCAAGTACAAATTTGAGCTCTTCTTTCCTCGAGCCATAACCAAGGAGCCTTTAGTCAGCTTCCACTTCCCTTCACTGAAGGTGTTACAGAATCCCTCATCATCAAGTTTTCCTGCAGAAATCAAATTCAAACGGACATCCGGTGCATGTCTGACATCCTTGAGAGTTAACTTTGTTCCATTGTTACTTACCAAGCTAACATCTCCCATACCAATAACCGAAACGAAACCATCATTACCCATCTTCAATACCCCAAAATCACCAGGAGTATAAGATGTGAAGAATTCCTTCCTCGACGTGACATGAAGTGATGCACCAGTATCAATCACCCAACTAGTCTTGTCGTATGCTAGGTTGACCAAATCCTCATCACAAATAACTAACAGATCTTCACGAGTAACAGTAGCAACACGCTCGAATTTTTCATCGTCATTCCGATCGTGTTTATCACCACCACCTTTGTTCTCTTTCTTCCACTTGAAACAATATTTCTTGATATGACCTTTCTTACCACAATGATGACACTCAAGATTCTTGTATCTCGATCTTGACTTGCTTCGGCTTTTATCTCTACCATTTCCATCTTTGTCTCTATTTCTCCCCCTGTTCTCGATAACCAACACCTCAGACTGTGATGTAGAGCCCTGAGATCTTCTTCTAACCTCTTCATTCAACACACCACTCTTAGCCAAATCCAAAGTAATAATACCCTGTGGGGCAGAATTAATGAGTGAGACTCGAAAGGTCTCCCAAGAGTCTGGTAGAGTAGCAAGCAACCAAAGTCCTAAAATCTCGTCATCAAATTTGACACCCATACCAAGCAACTGATTCATCACACTCTGAAATTCACTAACATGGTCAGCTATAGACATTCCTTCTTTACATTTCAGCGCCATCATTTTCTTCAGCAAAAATAACTTGTTATTGCCCGACCTCGAAGCATACAAGCTTTCAAGCTTCTCCCACAATGTTCGAGCATGTGTCTCCTGATCAATGTGGTTGTAAACATTTTCTTCAACAAATTGCCGAATAAAGCCACACACTTGTTGATGCTCAAATTCCCATTCTTCATCACTTTTCGAATCAGGTTTTGAGTAGTAAAGACCAGAAGATGCAAAGCCTTCACAAACAACAAGTCCTTCATTTTATTCCGCCAAAGTTGATAATTTGTGCCATTCAACATAATCATCTTGCTCGTATTAATTTCCATAATTATCTGACACAATAACCAAGCACTGGTACCAGTTTGTTGGGAAGAAACCGAACAACCGAAACAAAGCGAAAGCACAACCGGTGTTCTTTCTCTCCTTATAACTCCTGTCAAAAATTATGGCAAGCACAATAGCCCAAGATATGTTCTCTAGCAACCTTAATCAACCACAAATCAACTAATGGAACCACAACAAAAATAAATAGAGACACCGATATTTTTACGTGGAAAACCCCTTTAAATCAAGGGTAAAAACCACGGGACTTTAGAGTCCGATAAAGAGCTCTACTATCATCAAATGTTCGACTACAAGATCACAATATCAAGCCTACAACAAGCATTCAACTCCGACAAGGCTAACAATATGTAATCTTTAGCAAAAGAGAGAAAAATGAGAGAACATCACCAAAAATGTAGCTGCTGAAAAATGGGTATTTCCGACGCTACAAGACTCGGATGAAAAATCCGACCGTACAAAGTCAAGAAAACCTTATCGCCTAGCTGCTGTCCAAAAATTAGCTCAATTGAACCACGGATGAACCTTCGATCGAAGAGTTGATCACTGCTGCACCAAACTTGAAAAACTGAAATTTTCTTCTCTCTTTCTCTCCGTTTTAATTTGAGATTTTTTTTTTGTTTTAGCTCTACTAAAATTTCTGCCAACTCCCACGTTAAAAGGCCAAAAAAATTGGCTTTTGACAAAACCAAAAAAGAAGGCAAAACATTGTGGCAGAAAATATGGGTTTCCCACATAATGGGACCCATACCCAACAAGTTTTCCATTCCGATTAAAAAACCAACCTCCCCACTGTGGTCATTATGGCTTTGAATTTGAGTGTGAGAACAATAATCGCACCACTTTGGTTGGGAGAGGAGGGAAATTCTCTGTCCAACAAATCTTTTACGAAAATTATACAATACAAATGGTCAATGCGAGCTTGGACATGGATGATTGCAACTCCCTTTCTCTTACTTCTGTAGATTATTATGATTATGAGCTATCAAATTTTTACCTTTCTTCTAATAATTATTATTATTATAGTCATTACAACAATAGAAGGTTAGAGGGTAGCATTATTTATGTTATGAATTGCACGACACCTATAAAATCATCACATAATTATATTGAGGCTTCTCGTTGTACCATCAAATCCAATACCTCCTCTTCCCTTTCAACTTCCCATTTCTATTTTTTAAATGGAAACACCCAGCCATCTTATATCAATCAAGCTTGCACCATCGAAGTGGAGGTTCCAATTATGGTTGATAATATAACAGGCATGTCTACGCTGGATATCTACAAAAAACTATTAGAGGGTTTTTGGGTCGAATGGGATAAATGCGATTACCAGAGTTGCTTCGACTATAAAAACAATGTTTTGTTGAAAGATATGTAAGTTTATTTAATAATTTAAGTTCGCATTTTGAGTGTGCATCATACTGGAATTTTTAGTTACAACTACTACTTTTTGTTTTGTTTTATTTTATGTTACTTTTTTTGCAATTAAATTTTATGATGCTAATAAAGTATTATGATTTTGCATCTAAAATTGATCAACATCTAACAATCAAATGAACTAAAAGCATTTCTAATTTAGTATCTACCTCTGCTGTTTTGTCTTCTTTTTGGACAATTATATTTGATTATGTTTTTACAGCCACAATGTTCTGCAAACTTTCTTAAAATATAATGGCTCTCTTTTTATTTTCATTTTTAAGTTTTGATGAATTTTCAACTTAGTTGGTAGTACGTAACTATTCCACCATTGTGGATGAGTTTAATTTTTTTTTTGCAAAAACTCTTTTAATGCTATAATATATACTTTTTGGATTAATTAATTTTATCTCACCTTTCATTATATTAAATAGTTTTAGTTACCTAAAAGCTCTTATACTGTAATACATGTTGCATACTTTTTGCAAACAAAAAAAATGTAAAGAATTGTTATAATTTTTTTGAGCATATACCACAAAACAGAATATAATGTTTTAAATTACCTTCCATTGCTTTTTTTACACAAATTTGGAATTTTCCTTTACACCCCTTTATTAATTTTACTTTGATTTGTTGAATATATAATTCAGAATGTCAAGCTTGACATATGCCTTCAGAAACTATATGGACAGCTTTGTACATTTCCTTTTCCATGGCTACGATTCAATGTCTCGACCAAGCAGTATGCTTCCCAAAATTCATTAGCAGTGCTTTGATTTTGCTATTTCGTTGCTCTCTTGAAATAATTATATTTCGTTTTTATTCGTGGTTTTTTTTACAGGAAATATTCTCTGTTTGGCAATAACAGGTATATTTAATTTTAGATTTGCACATTTGCATTTGCACAGATACAAATTCTAGCACTAGTTGAGAAAAAATATTAGCTATATTCTGGGGGAAAAAAAAGAATAAGGAGCCTATCATATTAACAAGTTTATATTTGATTTCACTGCAAAACTAAGAAACCTATGGCACTCTTTAAGGAGTTTGAATGCAGAATACAATCTTCTTCTATATAAAAGAAATTTTTTTGTCAAGTTAAGAAAGATATTAGAGTTTTACTTAAGTTTGTTTTCATAATGCTTTTGTTTAGAACTTTCACAGGTTATAAGTTTGGTGGATATTCATATTGCTAAAACTTCAACAAAGTTAGCTCTTGAATTTATCAAACCTGTTTTTTGGGGGTTCTCTTGCATCTTTTGGTGGTTCTAGATTTTGTTTCATTTATGAAATTTGAAGGTTATTATATTTTTAATTTGTCCTTCTTCAAGTTTATTTGGCATGAATAGAGACAACAGTTGAGTATCCTTCATGGTTAAGAATCATGTTCTTTCTTTAGAATTTGCTAAGTGGATGGGGTTACGAAGGTGTTAATTTGGGTGAATGTCATGACCCTGTCAAATCTATTGGAATGTGTGAGGTTAGAATAATTGGTATCCACTTTGCATGATTTACTCCTTTTGTGTTTGAAATTCTGAATTTTAATTTGTTGAGATATACCTGCTAATGACCAAAACATAACATATAATTCAGACTACTCTCGATTAGTCCATAGACTAGTCTCAAATACTAGTTAACATAAAACTATCACAGTATTTACTTTTTTCTGAGAATGTAAGTTATATATTATTTGTTTGATTTCAACGTGTTACATTGTATTTCTTTAAAGGTGGAGTTATCTTTTTGAGGTCGTTTCCTGGGATAATTTGTTTGCTTTCTCTTGTTACGTACTAATGGAGAAGAAGACATTTATCTATGGATGATATGATCGAAGAGTTCCTTCAAAGTCAAAATAATCTGGTGCCAATAAGGTATTCTTTTAAAGAAATTAAAAAAATGACCAAAAATTTTAAAGATAAATTAGGTGAAGGAGGTTATGGCTCAGTGTTTAAAGGAAAGCTTCGTAGTGGGCATCACGTGGCAATAAAATTGTTGGGTAAGTCAAAAGGTAATTGCTAAGATTTCATAAATGAAGTTGCTTCTATTGGGATAATTCATCATGCTAATGTGGCAAAACTTATTGGATTTTGTGTGGAGGGATCAAAGCAAGCTCTGGTATATGACTTCATGTCTAATGGATCTTTAGATAAAATCATATTTACAGAAGAAAATAATAACACTTTCGGCTGGAAAAAAATGTTTGATATTGTGCTTGGGGTGGCTCAAGGAATTCACTACTTGCATCAAGGATGTGACATGCAAATCCTACATTTTGACATCAAGCCACACAATATTCTTCTTGATGAGAATTTTAATCCAAAAGTTTCCGATTTTGGTCTTACTAAATTGTATTTAGTAGATGGTAGCATTGTCTCTCTCACTGCGCCACGGGGAACGATAGGATATATTGCTCCTGAATTGGTTTACAAAAATCTTGGAGGCATCTCATACAAAGTTGATGTTTATAGTTTTGGAATGTTACTGATGGAAATGGTTGGAAGGAGAAAGAATGTGACTGCATTTGCTGACCACACTAGTCAAATATATTTTCCATCTTGGATTTATGACCGATTGGATCAAGGAGAGGACTTGGAGTTGGGAGATGTTTCTGACGATGAAAAAGCAATGGTGAGGAAGATGATAATAATAGCCTTTTGGTGTATACAATTACTTCCTTCTGATCGTCCTTCAATGAATCAAGTCTTGAAGATGCTTGAATCTGATGTTGAACTCCTTGAAATGCCTCGTAAGCCATTCCATCAACTTCCTCTTGAAACATCAATGAAGGTTGATAGCTGTAAAAACTCTTATGATGAGTCAAGTACATCATTGGATACTGTTATTATAACAAGTTCAAATACTGCATAAGGTTAGAAACATTTTACTTCATTATCTCACCTTTTGGCTTTGAATTATTTTTCCTTTTATATATATATAAGTATTTTATTGTTAATAATGTCCGATTGCTAATAATATTATTAAGTAAAAAAAATAAAAACTTTTACCTATGTTTTAAGTTATTGTTCATAATATAAAATTTCATCAATTTGATTATTTATTCAATACTAAATATTTAAATTTAAACCATAATTGAAATCATATATAAATTAAAAGTACACTACATAAGTAAATTTTCGTGTCGATTTAGTTTTGTTCAATTGAATTGAGTTGAGATGTATTGGTTAAAATATTCATGTTTGAATCAATCCTTTACCTTATATTAAGACAAGATGTGTCTGAAAGTTAAATTTTTGAATATTTATAAGAGTTGCTATCACATAGCCTCTAATTGTGTTATCGCATTGCAGGGGTTGCTAGTGAGTTAGAGGAGAATACATTGTGATGAGAATGTTGGATGTCTTGTTTCCTTTTTTGTTGTTATATTGATTGAGTCCAAGTATTTCAACACTCTAGGTGGGATGTCCTATTTCCTTTTTTTTAGAACATTTTTGTTGCCATGTTTGAGAATGTTGGCATTATTGTTTTATTGTTGACATATCTAGTTTCTTTGTGCTTTGAATGTTGGATGTGTTGTCGACTTTATAAAGTTGTATAGTGGCTTTCATTTGGTTCTTTTTAAATAAATTTTATTAATCAAACAAATAAAGTTTACTATAATTTAGTCTTTACACTGAATCAAACCAATTGATTTAGAACCTATCTAGACTAATTGGCTACATTACTACCCGTACAAATAACGTTTCTAATGCATTTATTTCCTTTTGGATCTTAAATTTTTTTGTGTTTTATCCCGAATTTTTAGAGTTTTTTTGCAAGTGATTTGAAAAAGGGTAATTATTTTTATTTTAATATCTCACATGGGATAATGATCAAACCGATTGGATCAAGAATCAATTGGTATAGTGGTTTGAACAAAGACGTTGAATCAATTTAATAAGAAATTGCTTGAAATTGGTAAAAATCAAAAATTGAGAAAACCCCCGGTTGTTGACCATGATTAATCGATTTAACAAAATTTTCTTTTATTTTTTTAGATTTTTTATGAATGTTTAATGATTTATTTAATTATTGTTGGTCCGACAATCAAACTGATCAAATTGGTTGAACCGAAAACTAATAGTTTGATTGATTCAACCACCAATCCGATTATTAAAATAATGGACATGGCACTTAGAGATTGTACCACGTCATGCTCTAAAATTTTATATAAAAAGTTTTTTAATTTTCAAGAGATGATTGTAACAGAATCTTATAGAGTCGCATCATAAAACTTTCATAATTTTTAAGTTCAGAAATTAAAATATGCCTAATATTCAAATTCAAGTGTCAAAATAGACCAAAGCAAGTATGTACTGAAGTGCACTTAACTATCAAGATTAGGGGTCAAAATTTATACTGTCCCTAAAATAACAATATCGAAGGTATGTAGAATTAAAATAAATTTAGTGGGCCGCACACTGCCAAGAATTAAAATAAATGAATGGGTGATGAAGCGGGAGAGCCCAAAATTCCTAAAAGAACGGGCTTCAATCACATCTTCTATTAGTTAAAAAATTAAACCTACCTTCAATTTCATTTTCATAAATGAATTCCAAATCCCTATCTAATCATTCAACTTTACACACACTTTCAACAAACTCTGCTAAACTACACTTATGATCCCGTATAATCCGATTTGAGTTAGGCTTGGATAAGTATTTTTGTGTTTAGATCGATTTGGTTTAAATTTAATTTAAATAGTAAAAAAATATTTTTAAAATTTAAATTTAATTATGAAATATTAATTAAAATATTTTTAATATTTTTTATTTTTTAATAAGAAAAAAATCTAGCTTTTGAGGGTTGGGTCGATAACAGACTAAATACTTAAATTTTTTTTTTTTAGAATTGGATCTTGTTTCAGCTTGACCCGATCTATTGTCATCTTAATACTAAATTGACTTCATTTAAAATGAAACGAATTTGAAATCTATTAATGTAATTCTAAATTCAAGTTTTTGAATTAATTTAAGTCAATTGTTTTGGATAATTAAATTTAAATTTAAAATTATAATTTAGTTTTTAGTTTAAATTTAATTAAATAAAATTTAATTTGCAATATTTTAAATTCATGTAAAATAGACGAAAACACTTATAAATATATTAAAAGGACAATTAAAAATATTTAAGTAGTCTTATCTAGCATGATGCTTGGATTGGGATGGAATGTGCCTTCCTTGACCGTTCTAACTATTAACTTACTTCTTAGAAATATCCAACAACCGTTCTCTACAATTGACTTACATAACCAACAAGGACCAATAAGGCTTGTCGCTCTTAACCACTTAAATATTTCTGTGTTTCAAAGAAGACTTGAGACTTGCATTGTCTTGGTCCTCCTCACTCAAGTTGGTATAGATTAATGACACTACACTAAAACAGGCTTTTAGCGGCATTTTTAGTGGCGTTTGGATAAAAAACGCCGCTAAAAATCAAGCATTAGCGGCGTTTTTTGGTAAACGACGCTAAAAATTAGCATTAGCGGCGTTTTTCAGAAAGCGCCGCAAAAAACCCAAGCACAACGATGTCTTTTTTGATTTTTCGGGGCGTTAGCGGCGTTTTTTGAAAATCACCGCTAATGCTCGGGTCTTTAGCGGCGTTTTTGAAAAAGCACCGCTAATGCTCTATTTTTAGCGGCGTTTTTTTAAAAGGGCCGCAAAAAATATTTTTAAGTTTTTTGGGTACATTATTTAAAATACTATTATTTAAAATAATTTTTAAGTTTTTCGGGTACATTACTGAGTGTTTTTTAATTTACATATTAAATAATTTATTATACACTGTTTTGCTTTGTTCATGAGCACTGCTTAGCTTATTAAATTAGATGCATTGTCTTTGTTTGGTCTTATATTAACCATCCATTGAATCTTAATGGTTGAATCTCTTGACTGTGATTATCTCTAACAAGTATTAGAAGAAATATATTAATAAAAAAGTTGAAAAGGTTAAAGTTTACAAAAAGTTATTCCAGTTAAGAGGTAGACTGATCTTTAAAATAAATATTATTTTTCCATCTGTCTGCTAGGCTAGTTACAGAACTACTGAATTTTGAATTGAAATCCATTTCTTTAAAGAACTGCTAGAATGATGTCCCTGATGTCCCTTGAAAGTGCTTGATTAATTTTGCTATCTATGTCTGATTCTTGTTAATATTTGTGATTCCAGTTGGCATTGATAACAGGAAGTAGTAGATCTTCATAAGCATTGGTTAATTCACAAAAGACTTGCAGTGCTTGAGTATATGAGGTTCCTATAAGTGAAATAAAAAATAGTATAACTATCTCAAAGTTTTAAGTGTCTGTGACGTGTTTGATATTTATATATTAAAAATATCTTATATAATCGTAAAAGAGATAGTATTAATTTTAAAATATTGAATTAATTATCATTATAGTTTAAGGATTATTTTTTATGGTTTACGGTTTAAGGGTTGGGGTTTAAGGTTTAGGGTCGGGTTTAGGATTTAGAGGTTAGGGGTTTAGAGTTAATCCTACCATATTCATTAAATCATCCAAAAAAAGCATTTTAATTTATATTTTAAAGATGTTTTTTAATTTATATATTAAATAATTTCATATATAATTGAAAAATATAAGATAGTATTAATTTTAAAAGATTTAATTAATTATCATTATAGTTTAGGGTTTATGGTTTACGGTATATGATTAATTTAATATTTAAAGTCAATTTAGGAGTTACTATTTTAAGGTTTGGGGATTATATATAGATTTAGGGATTATGATTTAAAGGTTGGGATTTAAGGTTTAGGGGTTAGGAGTTAGGGATCCAGGGTTTCAAGGGTCGGGTTAATGTTTAGGGTTTAGATTAATTAGTTTTTTAATTTATATATTAAATATATTCTTATATAATTGTAAAAGAGATAATAATAAATTTAATATATTGAAATTATGGGTATAGTTTATATTATTTAAGAGATATATAATAGATAGACTTTCTGTATATTGAATGGTTAATTTAGGGTTTAAGGTTTATTTGAGATTTGTTAAATGATAAAATTTTATACAATTAATTAATGCTTTTATATTTAAAAATATTTAATTTAAACCATTTGATATATTTGATATGGATATATAGGTAATTATTTAATTTGGATAGGACCAAATTATAAGAAAAAAATACAAAAATAAAAATGAAATAAAAAAACTAAAATTTATAATATTATTTAATTCTTTTAAATATTACTTAAAAATTTAATAATTATTTTATGTATAATTTATATGAAAGATACAATAATTGAATATAAAAATATGAGAGCTTTAGCGGCATTTTCAGCAAAAAACGCCGTTACTATGTATTAATATTTCTCAAAACGATGCCATTTCAATAGAAGAATTTAAATTTTTTAGTAACGTTTTCAAAAAAACGCCACAAAAAGTGCATTACCTGCGTTTTTTTTTATAAAAACGCCGCAAAAATAATTTCAGGCCCCATTTTATTCCAAAATTTCCCCTAAAAGCCCTAATTTCACTTTTAAAAATTCTCCCCCCATTTTATCCCCAAATTTCCCCCGTGAAACCCCTAATTTTCCCCCCTAAAACTCTTAACTTTGCAAACACGCCGTCTCTCTTGCTTTCTGTCCCTCCCTCCCTCCCTGCGACATTATAAAAAAAATCAACATATGCTGATAATGAGAAGATTTACTGGTTTCCCAGGCAAATACAAGGAGGTTACAACCAGTTTCTGGATTATTATCGGCTTTACTAGTAAAACAGGTTACAGAGGTTTCACAAACAGGTTACAGAGGTTACAACCATTGCTGTACCTTTGAGGTAAGAAATAAATCCCAGTCTGCAATTGAATCAGTATTTGGGATTATATTTTTAATTCACACTTATCTTTTTTTTTATAGTAATTTATTTTTTTATAGATTTTTAATTTTTTTAAATAGAATTTAAGAGAGACATCTGAAGTAATTTGGGGGAGTCTTCATTTTACAGATTATTGGGTTTTGAGGGACGATAATGGGGAAGTTAGAAGGAAGATATCAGCAGCGTCAGCCAGAGCTCACACCAGAAAATCTCATCAAAGCTCTTCTTTTAAGCTTTCTCCAGGTGTGTTTTACATTAGATTTATGTTTCATTTGATCCATTCAAATTTCAAGCTTTTCTGCTGGCGGATCATGATTTTTTTTTTCTCATTGCGTATTTGGTTGATAAGCAGATATGAAAAGAACAACCTTTTGAATTCATTGTATTTGGTCACTGTTTCGAAAGGATAAGAACAGATTGTTCTTTTCATTTCATGGTGACTTTGTTTTGATTGGCTTAGGACTTTGTTGATTTAGACTTCCACTGATTTTATACCTCAAAAGTGGTAGCATTTTAGGTAATAGCTGTTGAATGAGTGATTAAATTAAACCATTTGAGTAAAAGGGCAAAATGTAATCCAACTCCATGATACTTTTACCATAATTTTTATATAATTAAATATATGTTTTTTTTATCTCAATACAGATTGCACGCACACGCACACTTACAAGCATATATATGTGTATATACACATACACAAAATACATGTGGGGTGGTAAAAACTGTTGTCCTTGTTTGGTTGTCGATTTCTAGAGGGATGATTCTTTTTTTTTTTTTTGCTGTAACTATCATATTCTATTAATGTATGAAAAAGAGAATATAGTTTAAGTGAAAGTAAAATAGTAAATTAATCACCTACTTTTTCTTTTTTTCTAACTTGTATATATATACATATATATATGTTATATGGCAGGTGAGGAAAGAAAAATTAGGAGACAGAATTCAAGCACTTCACCAGCTTGTTTCACCATTTGGGAAGGTATAAAAGACTTTAGATATTTGCTAGAAAAGAAAAAAAAAAATCATGTTTTAACTCAGTTAATTGCAATCATTTTGATGAATAGTTTAATTTCGGTTGATCACTGGATTTTTTATATTTTAAGTGTAGGCACATGTTGATCACTGGATTTTTTATATTTTGCTCCAGTATGAAGTACAGACATTCTTTGTTTCTTTGCTTTATCTAACACATACACTATTTTGTGCTTACTTTGAAGAGTGCAAAGGAGAAGCAATTCTTATATGATATTGTTGCAAACGGTCAGAATGGAATTGGTGTGGATAAGTAAGCGAAACTTAATATACATGCTACACCACCTGCAGGTTCATGAAGACTATGCGAGTTTGGGTGATGAGATCTGCTATCGTGCTAAAGACTGTTAGTATCATCTATTTCATTTACTTGCAAAATACATGTTTAGTTCTTTTAGTGTTTTTTTACTCCTCCTTAATAATGGTAATGGGTGCTCTTGCTAGATCTTAGTATCCACAAGTTATTTGCTATTTTTGCTGATCTTTATCGAACTGTGTACACCCACTCAAAGTGAAGGTATTCACAGAGTTAACTCTGGGTTCTATATTATCTCATTCAAATGTCTTTTTTACATTGTTATTTTTTCTCATCTTTTTCTTTTGTGTAATTAGTTGTGTAGGCTTCTTATCTGAAGTGGTGAGGTCTGATTTCATTTTTATTCAGGATCCTTGTGAGTACTGGAAGGATGGACAACATGCTTAGCATTCTTTTGAGTTGCTAAAAATTTGGAGTCCAAATGTATAACATGCTTTGCATTCTATTCTTTTTTTGAATCCAGCTAGATGATACAATAATCAAAACCATCGAGACAACACCAGATGAAGAACTCCAAGAATCTAGAGATCTGATTCTACACATTCGTAGGAGAAATTTGTATCAGGTGGAGAACTTCATTTTTGTGTTTTGATCATGGTAGCATGCAAACAAACATGCTATTATTTTTTTTGTAAAATGTGAAAGACGAAACTTACTGTATACTGTGTTAGTTCTGTAACCAAGATTTACTTGATTAAGAAAATTCATTGTATATTTTATTACCTTGCATATGTATTATTTATTTTAGTTTTGATTCTAAATTTTTATTTTTACTTAAGTGTTCTAACTTTTGGATTTTATTTGTGTTATTAATTTATCATTTTAAATTCTAAATTTTAAATTCATTAATTTTTATATTTATATTTAGTTTGAAAGTTAAAATTTTTGTAGAAAATTTAATTTAAATAATATTTTTTATTTATTCTTAAAACATAATATAATATTTATTATAGAAATAAATATTATTTGAAAAAAAATTATTCTTTTAAAAGATATATTTTTAGCGGCGTTTGTTTGAACAGCGTCGCTAAAGGTTATTCTATAACTGCGTGGGAAAAGCGCCGCTAAAAGCCATGGTCTTTAGCGGCGTTTGTGGGAAAAGCGCCGCTAAAAGCCTGTTTTGGTGTAGTGTGATAAAAGGTAAATTATGATATTTGAGTTTAAATTTTATTGAATGGATGTATTTTTATAAAGTTCATATAAAAGATAAAAATATCTCAAAAATATTCTTTTTCATTTTGAAAAACAATGAACTTTTTTATTAATTTTATAACTGAATTGAGACTTAATTGATAAGTGACAATAGCACCATCTCAATTAAACTCCTAAACATAGTATGGATGTATTCATTTGTTGAGAGAAATAACTTCAAACCTTCTTCCTAAGTTCAAATAAATAAACAAATCAAGGAGAGACCATAAAATGAAAAGATTTAACAGTTGAAATTTGTTTGCCAATGTTTCTATATATTTTAGAAAGAGATAAATATCAAAATTATACATGAATTTTGATTTGATGTATAATTGTATACATGAACTTCAATTTGGTCCAATTATACACATGAAGCTCTAATTGTAATTCAAATGTATATTTGAAACTTTCATTTTGATTTAATCATAGACATTTAAAGAAATAAATACATCAATTTATTTTTATATTGGATAAATATAATTATTTATATATGCAATATATAAATATAAAATGATGTTATAACAATAATTGTGTTAGTAATTTATAAAAATTGGATCAAATCAATATTTCATATATAAAATTACATAAAATCAAAGTTCATGTATACAGTTACATATTAAACCATAATTTATGTATAGTTTTGATATTTGTCCCTTTTAAAATTTAAAAAAGAAAAAAGTTGTCTTTTTTATTTATGAAGTTTTATTCCTAAAACAAAAGATTTTTATGTTAAGTTATTGTTCATAATTGTAAATTTTCATTAATACTATTTTTTGTTCAATATTAAGTATTTAAAATTTTTGTTAAAAAAATATTTAAATTTAAATCATAATTGAAATTATATATAAATTAAAAGTAAACTACATAGATAGATTGAGGTTGGGTTGAATTGAATTGAGTTGAGTTGATTAGATTTTTCATATGTTTGGATAAATTCTGTCTTAGATTAAGACATGATGCATCTAAAAGTTAATTTTTGAATATTTATAAGAGTTGCTATCACAATAGCCTCTTCTTATGTTATTGCATTGCAAAGGCTATTGGTGAGTGAGAGGAGAATCCATTATGATGAGGAAGTTGGATGTTTTGTTTTCTTTTTCGTTGTTATAATGATTAAAATCCAAGTATTTCTACACTCTAGGTGTGATGTCTTATATTTTGTTTTTAGAATAATTTTGTTGCTGTATTTGAGAATGTTGGCATTATTATTTTGTTGTTGACATATCTAGTTTTTTTGTGCTTTAAATGTTGGATATGTTGTCAATTTTATAAAATTATATAATAGTTTTCATTTGGTTCTTTTCAAATAAATGTTTAAAAAATACATTGCTAGATTTAAAATAAATAATATTGTTTAAAATCTAAAAGATTTTGCACATGCTTTTATGAAAATATCTCAAAGACAACTAAAATTTATGTAGTTTTGTATCATTGAAGTGATACCTTTATAGGATTCTCAAGCTCCTTGCCAACAAAATCTCTTATGAATTGATGCAAAAGGAGGCGTAGTGGGTCAAAACCAGAGCCTTAATTGTTTTTATTTTTTTAAGAAGAATTGACTTGCATTGACTTGGGGTTTATCTCTTAATTAGCTATCAACGTCTCATAATACTTTTATTTTTCTTTAAAAAAGACTCTGACGAACTCGCATTGTTTTGGTCAATCATTGTAGTTGGGAGAACTCAACTTACATACTCCATAAAAAGGTTTATGCATCCACTGCTGACAAAACATGCTTCCAATCTTCCTATAATTGTTCATTGTGATATAATCTTGTGTCGAGTTAATTTGTGACATTATTTTAACTAACGTACAACAATATTAATATGTGCAATGATGAAAATAATAAATTACATGTATTAAAATAAAATTTTGGTTGAGCGCTTAAATGCGTGTGGCTTAGATTCTCTCTCTTCTATCATTTTTTTATTTATTTATGAAATTTTATTCTAAAAAATCTAAAATTAAATAAATGGACACATGTAATTATTTTAACTCTGCTTCTGAATTTTTTTCCTTTTCACTAACAATATACCAAGTAATAATTTTAAATTTAATTTAATTTGATAATTTTTTTTTAGTTTGATTTCTTTATATAATTATAAAATTTTATGATAAATTTAGTAATATTTTTAATTTTAATTTGATAAATTAATATTAAGTAGTATCTAAATATTCATTCGGTAACAACAATATTTAGTAATATTTTTAATTTAATTTAATAGACTAATACAAAGTAATATCAAATATTATTTTGATAAAAAATAAGGTTAAATGACTATCATATCTAATATTTAAATATTAATTTGATAATAAATAAACTTAAATAATTGTAAGATCTTATTTACATGTATTTTATATATTCTAAATTGAAAATCTAATTTCTTTATACTTAAGGAATTTATTTATTTTTTAAAGTCTTGGCCCCTTGGTCCTCCTGGTGAGATAACCATGGCTCTCTTCTTGGAACTAAATGTACTTTGATTGAGGTGTTTCCCAGAAAAGAAAATAAGAGAGAATAAAAGGTGTAAAATATGTAATAAAAATAAAATATTCATCCCAACTAAAACTGAAGAGTAGTCAAAGTCTTGTGTCCCCATTAATGCTTCTTCTCCCACTGAAGCTTTCTTATATATTTCCCTGATTTAGTTAGAAACTTAATTGTTAACTCCCATTATTATTCATCTTCCCTACCCAAAGGCCAAAATTAAAAGCAAAACTGACATTGTTCCCCGCTTTTGCTTTATTTGTAATTCTGTTTCCTGCTGTTTGTTTTGCTAGGCATCTTATTAACGAAGACTGCGCGGCTCTACTTTCTGGGAGAATTTGAATATCAGTTTTCCACATTAAAAAACCACCCTCCCCAGTGTGGTTATTATGACTTAGAATTTTGAGTGTGAGAACAACAATCGCACGACTTTGGTTGGGGGAAGAGGAAAATTTATTATTATAGTCTAATAATAAGTTAACATGATACAAGGGTGAAGCCAGAACAATTTTTTAGGGAGCTGAATGAAATTTTAATTTTTTATAGTCTATATCTTTATAATTTTTAAAGGATTAAATTGAATTTTTATAATTTTAGAGTGCCAAAGTGTAATTTTACCTTTACTAATTTAAAATTTTAAAAAAATATAGAGAGCCTAAATGATAATTTTTTTATTTTAAGAGGGGCCGGGGCCATGCCAATCCCCTCAAAAGTGCCTCTGGCATGATATATGAGAATTTGGAGCAAAATGAAGCAAAAAAAAAACTTAAGTTAAATCCCAATGAACCTTGCCATATTAAACAAAAAGTTTTATGCTAATTAATCAAGTAGATATATTATCAAACAATTAATAGAATCATTCCAGAAAAGCAAAAGGAAAAAGATACATTTCTTAACGTTGTGTCCTACCCAAAATAAAAATATGCCCTTTGTCTTTAAAAAGAATATATGTTACTTCTTTGCGTGATGAATTACAAAATAATATTATTTTCTTGTATGATGGGAAATATATGCCTACTTTAAAATCCATTCTAAAATATATAAATTAGTTATAGTATCATAAAATTATTCATTTCTATAATTTTAATTGAGTTAACTGAAAATTAATTCAGTTGGAAAAAAAAGTAAAAAGTAAAAAAAGTTATATAAAATATTATCTTAAACTAAAAACTCTACCACATTTGTGTAAAAATTATGTACTCTAAACACAAAGTGAATAGTTATTATCTTAAAATTAAAATTTAAATTTAAAAAACTACTTGTACTTTTTAACTATCTTCATGCATATCTATGGGATAAGGTTGTTTAGAATTAAACTCAAACTTTTATACATACTACTTTTATCATTAGTTCAAAAAGTTATTGGCGTCCTTTAAAGGCTAATTCTAGTAAAATACAATAGTTGAAAGAAATAATAATAATGATAGTTTATATTTAATTAACTGACAGGTTTATATATTATTATGAACAATATTAAGATACATCACCAATAACTTAATAAATAATTATTTGAAAGCTATTAATCTTTCAATAAATGGCATTTTATCAAAGATAAAAGTAATACTAAAGATTGAAACTGAAGTGTCTATTAATACCTACATATTTATATATATATATATAATTAATTAGAAATCAAATGTTTTCTTCCCATATTATCTTTTATCATTTAATCTTATCTTTGTTTGAGATATGGAGATCAAACTTGCCAGTCATGAGCATTCAATGGGCTATCATTGTCTCGATGATGAGACAGATGATAAATGGTGTGAGAAATGCACGGAGAAAATCTGTGGTGCAGCCTATGCATGTGTAAGGTGCGAACTCTGGTTGCATGAATTGTGCGCCAAAGCTATACAATATCTGCCTCGAGAGATTACACATCCTCTCCACTCACACCACCATCTTATGTTAGATTGGTCTGGTCCTTCCGCACCATTTACCTGTGATCTATGTTTGACGATTTCTTCGGGCACCAATTACACGTGTTGTCGGTGCGCCTTCGAGCTCGATTTAGTTTGCGCTTTTGCAAGCAGTGATGATCATGTAGCTAGGAAGAAGAGGCAGAGATCCAATGCAGATAGGAAACAGGCAATGCAGCATTACTGCCACATCCACCCGCTGGTCCTCTACAAGTATAGCAATGAGGGAGAACATGATTATAATTGTCGTTGGTGTGACAAGCCACTGACGGGCATTTTCTACGGTTGTAAAAGTTGTGGCTTCTTCCTTCATGAATTTTGCAGTGATAAGATACCCAAAACGTTGAACCATCCTTTCCATCCATCACACCCTCTTCGCTTGGATTTCGTTGACGCAACTTGCAATGCTTGTACACAATTGATTAGTATGAGTAAAGACTTCTCCACCGCCGCCTATGGTTGCCAAATTTGCAATTTCAACCTTGATTTTGGGTGTGCAAAACTATTACCTACCCTTAAACATGAGGGCCACAACCACGGTCTCACTTATGTTGGTCCCACTTTCAGGGATCCAATTCTCAAATATCATTTCCAATGCAGCTCCTGCCGTGAGCTGTGTTTAGACACCTTTTATCGTTGTGTGGAGTGTGATCTCAATCTCCATCTTAAATGTGTTCCAGTTCCACCTTTAGCTAAACATAGATATCATAGACATCCACTCCTCCTTAATCAACCAATTAGAGAAGATGAGATTGGAGAGTATTACTGTGATATTTGTGAGAAAGAACGAGATCCAACTCATGAAGTTTATTATTGCCAAAAATGCACATATATTGCTCATATTGAATGTGTGCTCAATCAGGTCGCACCCTTTCTTTAGTTTGCTTTACTTTTATATATTACTTTATTCCTCGTTTTCTAATAATGGAATGTTTGCCGTATATTAGGAGGAAACATCAACAAAACAGGACTCATCACCCTCCCCTCCCATATCCATGGATGCTAAAGCTTCGAAGCTGAAGGAAATGGAGCAGACTGAAACGATTCTGGTTGGTAGGAAACAAAGGAATTATATATATTGTCTTTACATATATTTAATATGATGAATTAACAGGTTTGTTGGTTGTTTATTTACAAGTACAGGTCCGACCAGTCTTCCATAAACATCCATTGAAATTTTGCGAGGTAACTGAAAACTTCGGAGGAAGGGTCTGCGGAGCTTGTCGTTTAGAACTTAGTGGTCCAGGCTACATCTGTAAAGGATGCCTATATATCCTACATGAAAACTGTGCTAAATTACCCGATGAGATACAACACCCTCTTCATCCTCAACATCATCTCAACCTCTACGCTACATCTATGTCGCTGGGCCAAAATATATGTGATAAGTGTCAAGATTTTTATTTCGGCTTCTTTTATCTTTGCGAGCACTGTGATTTCAAGCTCGATCTGAAATGCGCAACTCGAGCACCCTCTGAAAGTGGGCGCACAACATTGAAAGAGTCGGAGAGGGAAACTGAGCTATTCCATTTCACCCACAAGCACAAGCTACTGTTTTGCAATTTTACTGACCCTCTAGTTAAAAGACAATGCAATCTTTGTCGATTGCAAATCTTTGGTCCAACATACCATTGCATGAGCTGTGGTTGGGTTCTTCATGAATCTTGCCTTAGGTTACCACAAGAAATGCAAGTACCTTTTCATTCCCAACACACTTTGACTCTAAGCTACACGAGATATGGAGGGTGCCATGCATGTTCACTAAAGCTGTTACCATCTGCTATCATAAGAGTTATAACTATGGTTGTAAAGATTGTGGCGTCAACTACCATATTGCATGTGCAATTTCCCTAACACGCCCTCTAAAACTTGACTCTCACATGCACCATCTTTATTATTTTGGGACGGACTTTGATCGATTCTTTGCCATGTACCGTGACTTCATTGATATCTATGCTGAACTATTTTGTAGTCACTGTGGTGAAATTTGCAGTGGGCAATCTTTCTATCGTTGTCTTGAGTGTTTCATCAATTTCCACCTAGAATGTCTATCCTTACCTCAAATTATCAAATCCAAATGCCACATCCATCCTTTAACTCTTAAAGATTCGTATATCGAAGATGATTCAGGGGAGCATTACTGTGATGCATGTGAAGAAAAAAGACACCCAAACCATCATGTTTACTATTGTGAAGAATGCCCAGGAATATTTGTTGCTCATATAGATTGTGCACTTTCTAAGGTAAGTCTTTATATATAAATTTTGTTTTGAGGTTAAAAGAATTTTATTATTGCTAAGCGATTGAAATCAATATGATATTACTAAACTTGTGGAAGGAAAGGTTGATAAAGAGGATATTATTAACTAAACTGAATTAGCATGTATCAAACTAAAGGAGTTGTTATCATTTTTCAGGAAGAAGAAGTTGTGTCATTCTTGGTTCCTAGGGAGATGAAGAAAAGGAGGAGCTGGACTAGGGGAATTTAACTTTGCATATCTTCTCCTTCATAAAGTATTTCATAATACATTGGCCTTCATTGTTTTAATTAATAGTAATTATTAATCATATATATATATCTTGTGTGTATATAGATACAGATATAGACTACTATAGGTTTGAAAACAAATTAGGTTTAAGCAATTCTGGTTTAAACTTAAAAATTATTATAAATGTTCAAATAGCAAAGAAGACGATAATAACAGCCTTTTGGTGTATACAATTACTTTTTTTTATTGTCCTTCAATGAATAAAGTCTTGAGGATGCTTAAATATGATGTTGAACTCCTTAAAATGCCTCCTAAGACATTCCATCAACTTCCCCTTAAAACATCACAATAAAGATTGATAGCTGTGAAAACTCTAATGATGAGACAACTACGTCATTGAATACTGTTATTATAACAAGTTCAAATATTGGAATTTGTATTATTTTGCCTTATATATAGATAAAATTAAAGTATCTTATTATGTGTGTCACATATGTACATAGATAACCATAGTTAAAATTAATTTTGAGTAAATTTGACAATGATATTACCTTTAAATTTTAATTTTTAAGCTTCATTATTTTTATATACAATTAATAATGTCTGATTGCTAATAATATTATTAAGTAAAAAAAAACTTTTACCTATGTGTTAAGTTATTATTCATAATAATAAATTTTTTTTGATTATTTGTTCAATATTAAGTATTTAAAATTTTTGTTAAAAGTATTTAAATTTAAACCATAATTGAAATCATATATAAATTAAATGTACACCATATGAATAGATTTTTGTCTCAATTTAGTTATGTTCAATTGAATTGAGGTGAGATGAATTGGTTCAAATTTTCATGTTTGAATCAACCATTTACCTTATATTAAGATAAGATGTGTTTAAAAGTTAATTTTTGAATATTTATAAGAGTTGCTATCACAGTAGCCTTTAATTGTGTTGTCGCATTGCAGAGATTGCCGATGAGTCAGAGGAGAATGCATTGTGACGAGAATGTTGGATATCTTGTCTCCTTTTTCGTTGTTATAACGATTGAGTCCAAGTATTTCAACACTCTAGGTGTGATGTCCTATTTCCTTTTTTTTTTAGAATATTTTTGTTGCCATGTTTGAGAATGTTGAGATTATTGTTTTATTGTTGACTTATATATCTAGTTTCTTTGTGCTTTTGAGTGTTGGATGTGTTGTCGACTTTATAAAGTTGTATAGTAGTTTTCATTTGGTTCTTTTTAAATATACTATAGTTTACGCTTTATACTGAATCAAGCTAATTGATTTGGAACCTATCAAGACTAATTGGCTACATTACTACCCGTACAAATAACATTTTTAATGCATTTATTTTCTTTTGGATCTTAAATTTTTTTGTGTTTTATCTCGAATTTTTAGAGTTTTTTTGTAAGTGATTTGAAAGAGGGTAAATCTTTTTATTTAAATATCTCACATGGGATAATGATCAAACCAGTTGGATTTAGAATCAATCGATATAATGATTTGAGCAAAGAAGTTGAACCAATTTAATAAGAAATTGCTTGAAATTGATAAAAATCGAAAATTGAGAAACCCCCCCCCCGACTGTTGACCATGATTATTCGGTTTAACAAAATTTTATTTTATTTTTTTAGATTTTTATGAATTTTTAATGATTTATTTAATTATTCTTGGTCCAACAGTCGAACTGATCAAGCTGGTCGAATCGAGAACTAGTGGTTTTGACAGATTCAACCACCAATCCAATTATTAAAATAATGGACGTGGCACTTAGAGATTGTACCACATTATCCTCTAAAAATTTATATAAATATATATTTTTTAATTTTCATGCGATGATGTAGCACAATCTCAAAAAGTCGAATCATAAAACTTTTGTATTTTTCAAGTTCAGAAATTAAAATTTACCTAATAGTCAAATTCAAGTGACAAAATAGACCAAAACAAATATGTACTGAAGTATACCTAACTATCAAGATTAGGAGTCAAAAATTATATTTATCCCTAAATAACAATACGGTGTATAAAATTAAAATAAATTTAGTGGGCCACACACTGCCAAGAATTAAAAATAAATGAATGGGTGATGAAATGGGAATACAGAAATCAAAGAGCCCAAAATTCCTAAAAGAATGGGCTTCAATCACATCTTCTATTAGTTAAAAATTAAACCTACCTTCAATTTCATTTTCATAAATGAAGTCCAAATCCCTATCTAATCCTTCAACTTTACACACCTTCATTTCAACAAACTCTGCTAATGTGACCCCACCAACTTGATTTGAGTTAGATTTGGATAAATATTTTTGTATTTAAATTAGTTCAGTTTAAATTTAATTTAAATAGTAAAAGAAATATTTTTTTAAATTTAAATTTAACTATAAAATATATAAACTATCAATTAAAAATATTTTAAATATTTTATTATTATATATTTCCTTGCCCCCATTGATGTTCTTCAGTCCTACCCAATATTTTAGCATGCCAAAATTAAAAGCAAAACTACCATTGTTTGGTCACCTAATGTCCGCTTTTGCTTCATTTGTAATGCTATTCCCTGTGCCTGCTTCGCTAGGCATCTTATTAACCAAGATTGTGGCTCTATTTTCTGTGGAAATTTGAATATCAGTTTTCCATTCCGATTAAAAAACCAACCTCCCCAGTGTGGTTGGCATGACCTGGAATTTGAGTGTGACAACAACAATCGCGCCATTTTAGTTGGGAGAGAATGGGAAATTCTCTGTCCAACAAATTTTTTATGAAAATTCTACAATACAAGTGGTCGATGCGAGTTTGAATATGGATGGTTGCAACTCCCTTTCTCTTAATTCCACATATTTTTCTAATTATGATTATAGTTATTATAAACTATTTTCTTTTTCTACCGTTTTATATCATTTTCCTTTTCCTTTTTATTATGGTAGAGAGTTAAAGGCTAACATTATCTATGTTGTGAACTACACGAAACCTATAAAATCATCACTTTATATTGAGGCTTCTCATTGTACATCAAATTTATAAATACTTCCTCTTCCCTTCCAACTTCCCATTTCTATTTTTTAAATAGAAATACTTACCAAACTGATATAAATCAAGCTTGCACAGTAAAAGTGAAGATTTCGATCATGATTTATAATACATCAAGTATGTCTATCATGGATATCTATTCTAAATTATTAGAAGATGCTTGGGATGGATGGAGTGTATGCTACTACATCAAATGCGACAAAGACAAAGTTTCATTTAATGCTGTGTAAGTTTTCTGAATGATTTTAATTTACATTCTGAGTGGTGGGATCTCTAATTATATCATCAGAGTACTGAAATTTTCAGTTACAAAATGTCTTTGCTTTTTGTATGACCTACCTTTTCTTCTTTTATTTTATGTTACCTTTTTTCGCTATTAAATTTTATCATGCTAATTAAGTATCATGTTTTTGTGCCTAAAATTAAACATCATGTTTTTGTTTGATAAAATCTGTTTTTTTTTTATATATAATACTTAAAATTATCGATAGTCCCTCTCCAACCCATAAATATGAGGGTAATGTGCTTCAGCGTATTCAAATTCATATTCTCTTGCATTGACAATAATACAATATCAATCAAGATAATATTCAAAAGACTTTTCCATTTTCATTTAACAGTAATTACTAGAATTTTTTTTTCCTTTTCAACGGTTGAAAATTGCATGTTTTAATTAATAAAAATTTAATGGCCCGTTTCACTATACATATTAATAAAATTAAATACATTTTTATTAATTATAACAATTAAATTTAAATTTAAAAATATTTTCCTTTAAATTGAATTCAACGTGGGCTAAAATGAAAAAACCCATATCCAATCTCGGTTGTATTAATAAGAAATAGGCGAACTGAGGGCATGGACAGATCAATGTGCAACTGCCTCTGCTGTGTTTTTTCTCCTTTTATTGTATTCACATTTTTGGCAATTAAATTTTATTATGTTTTTACAACCATGATGTTTCTAGATTCTGTAAACCTTATTAACATATAATGTGTGTCTTTTTAATTATATTATTTTTATTTTTGATATATCTTAAGAAGAGATATCACGAATTCTCAATTTAGTTGGTAGTACGAAAAAATTCCACCATTGTGGATGAGTTAAATTTTATCGCAAAATCCTTTTATAGCATAATAAAAAAAATTCTTTTAATGCTATAATTTGTATTTTGTATTAATTAATTTAAATAAAATTTGTCTCACCTTTCATTATATAAAATAACTTTCGTTCCCTAAAAACTCTTAATACTGTAATAGACATTGCATACTTTTTACCAATATATATATATTGTTGTAATATTTTTAGCATATACCACAAAACAGAATATAATGTTTTAAATTACCTTACATTGATTTTCTTTACACAACTTTGGAATTTTCCTTTACACCCCTTTATTAATTTTACTTTGATTTGTTGAATATATAATTCAGATTGTCAGGGTTGGAAATTGCATTCAGAAACTATATGGACAGCTTTGAACATTTCCTTTTCCATGTCTACGATTCACTGTATCGACCAAGAAGTATGCTTCCCGAAATTCATTAGAAGTGCTTTGATAGTGCTGTTTCATTGCTTTCTTGAAATAATTATATTTCGTTTTTATTCGTGGTGTTTTTTTACAGGAACGTATATTCTCTGTTTGGCAATAAGGGTATATTTAATTTTAGATTTGCAGATTTACATTTGCACATATACAAATTCTAGCACTAGTTGAGAAAAAATATTTGCTATATTCTGGGAGAAAAAAAAAGAATTAGGAGCCTATCATGCTATACAAGTTTATATGTAATTTCACCGCAAAACTAAGAAATCTATAGCATTCTTTAAGGAGTTTGAATGCAGAAAACAATCTTCTTCTAGTATATGAAAGAATATTTCTGTCAAGTAAAGAAAGATGTTGGTCTTGGTTAAGTTTGTGTTCATAATGATCTTTTGGTGATTCTAGACTTGTGTTTCATTTATGAAGATTGAAGGTTATCATACTTGTACTTTGTCCTTCTTCAAGTATATTTGACATGAGTATAAAAGTTGAGTATCACTGATGGACCATGGTGAGGTTAAAATAATTGGTATCCAATTTGCATGATTTATTGATTTATTTTGTGTGTGAAGTTCTAAGTTTGAATCTGTTGAGGTGCACTTACTAGTATATAAACATAACACATAATTTGGAATTATTTTTCTTGGGTTCTCAATGGCCTTTCAAAGTTTTTCATTTGGTATAGAAGAGAAAACGCAAGGCATCAATGATGCTATCTAACAAACTAACTGTTATTTCTAAATTAATTCCATAAAGTAGTGACATATGCCCTCTTTCAAGTAGTAGTTAATTATAAAAGAGCATAAAACTATCACATTATATACTTTTTCGAGAATGTAAGGTATATATTATTTGATTAATTTCACAAGTATTGACGTGTTGCATTGTAATCCTTTCAAGGAGGAGTTAACTTTTTGTGGTCGTTTTCTGGGATAATTTGTTTGCTTGCTCTTGCTACGTACAAATGGAGAAGAAGACATTTATCTATGGATGATACGATTAAAGAGTTTCTTTAAAGCTAAAATAATCTGGTGCTAATAAGGTATTTTTTTTAAAAAATAGAAAAATGACTAAAAATTTTAAAAATAAATTAGGTCAAGGGGGTTACGGTTCTGTATTTAAAGGAAAACTTCATAGTAAGCATCATGTGGCAGTAAAATCGTTGGGCAAATCAAAGGGTAATGGCAAGATTTCACAAATGAAGTTGCTTCTATTAGGAAAATTCATCATGCTAATGTGACAAAACTTATTGGATTTTGCGTGGATGGATCAAAGCAAGCTCTAGTATATGACTTCATATGTCTAATGGATCTTTAGATAAAATCATATTTACAGAAGAAAATAAGAACACTTTGGGTTGGAAAAAAATGTTTGATGTTGTGCTTGGGGTGGCTCAAGGAATTCACTACTTGCATCAAGGATGTAACATGCAAATTCTTCATTTTGATATCAAACTACACATTATTCTTCTTGATGAGAATTTTAATCCAAAATTTTCAAATTTTGGTCTTGCTAAATTGTATTCAGTAGATGATAGCATTATCTCTCTCACTGCATCACGAGGAATAACAGGATATATTGCTCCTGAATTGGTTTACAAAAATCTTGGAGGCATCTCATACAAAGCTGATGTCTATAGTTTTGGAATGTCACTAATGAAAATGGTAGGAAGGAGAAAGAACGTGAATGGACTTGCTGACCACACTAGTCAAATATATTTTCCATCTTGGATTTATGACCGATTGGATCAAGGAGAGGACTTGGAGTTGGGAGATGTTTCTGACGATGAAAAAGCAATGGTGAAGAAGATGATAATAATAGCCTTTTGGTGTTTACAATTACTTCCTTCTGATCGTCCTTCAATGAATCAAGTCTTGAAGATGCTTGAATCTGATGTTGAACTCCTTGAAATGCCTCCTAAGCCATTCCATCAACTTCCTCTTGAAACATCAATGAAGGTTGATAGCTGTGAGAACTCTTATGATGAGTCAAGTACATCATTGGATACTGTTATTATAACAAGTTCAAATACTGCATAAGGTTAGAAACATTTTACTTCATTATCTCACCTTTTGGCTTTGTATTATTTTGCCTAATATATATATATACTTGTATATTATGATGTGTGTCACATATCCAAATAGATAACTATAGTTAAAAATAAATTTTGAGTAAATTTGACAATGATATTACCTTTAAATTTTAATTTTTAAGCTTCATTATTTTCATATACAATTAATACTGTCCAATTGCTATTAATATTATTAAGTTAAAAAAAAAATTCTACCTATGTGTTAAGTTATTGTTCATAATTAAAATTTTCATTAATTTGGCTATTTGTTCAATATTAAGTATTTACAATTTTTGTTAAAAAATATTTAAATTTAAACCGTAATTAAATTTATATATAAATTAAAAGTAACTACATAGATAGCTTGAGGTTCGGTTGAATTGATCTGTATTGGTTAGATTTTTCATGTTTTGATAAAACTTTTGCTTTAGATCAAGATATGATGCATTTAAAAGTTAATTTTAAATATTTATAAGAGTTTCTATTAAAATAGCATTTTCTTGTGTTATTGCATTGTAGAGGAGAATTCATTGTGATGATGAGGATGCTGACTGTCTTGTTTCCATTTTCGTTGTTACAATGATTGAATCCAAGTATTTCTACACTCTAGGTGCGATGCTCTATCTTCTATTTTTAGAACAATTTTGTTTTCGTATATGAGAATGTTGGTGTACAAGCCCAAACAGATCAGTGATGATAACAGATCTTGCATTCCTGCATCGACAGTGAAGCAGATCGAAGACACCAACCTCGTCTCCCTCGGAGACAGTGGAGCAGGTTGAAGATAGCAGATCTTGCCTTCCTGCATAGACAGTGGAGCAGATCAAAGGTGGTGAATTTTACCTCCCTATGGTTACAGTGGAGTACATTGAAGCCAATAATTCTATCTCCCTGGGCAGCAGTGGAATAGACTGAAGATTTTAGATCTTGCCTTCCTGCATAGACAGCGAAGCAGGTCGAAGACGGCAGATTTTACCTCCTTGTGGTTACAGTGGAGTACATTGAAGCCAGTAATTCTATCTCCCTGGGCAGCAGTAGAATAGACTGAAGATTTTAGATCTTGCCTTCCTGCATAGACAGCGAAGCAGGTCGAAGATGGTAGATTTTACCTTCCTGTGGTTACAGTGGAGTACATTGAAGCCAGTAATTCTATCTCTCTGGGCAGCAGTGGAATAGACTAAAGATTTTAGATCTTGCCTTCCTGCATAGACAGCGAAGAAGATCGAAGACGGCAGATTTTACCTCATTGTGGTTACAGTGGAGTACATTGAAGCCAGTAATTCTATCTCCCCGGGCAGCAGTGGAATAGACTGAAGATTTTAGATCTTGCCTTCCTGCATAGACAGTGAAGAAGATCGAAGACGGCAGATTTTACCTCCCTGTGGTTACAGTGGAGTACATTGAAGCCAATAATTCTATCTCCCTGGGCAGCAGTGGAATAGATTGAAGATTTCATATATTGTCTCCCTAAACAGTAGTGGGGCAGATCAAAGATGGCAGATTTTACCTCCCTGTGGTTACAGTGGAGTACATTGAAGCCAGTAATTCTACTTCCCTGGGCAGCAGTGGAATAGATTGAAGATTACAGATCTTATCTCCCTAAGCAATAGTGGAGCAGATCGAAGATAGTGGATTTTACCTCCTTGAGGTTGCAGTGGAGTACATTGAAGCTAGTAATTCTATCTCCCTGGGCAACAGTGGAATAGATTGAAGATTACAGATCTTATCTCCCTAAGCAGTAGTGGAGTAGATCGAAGATGGCCGATTTTACCTCCCTGAGGTTACAATGGAGTACATTGAAGCCAGTATTCCTATCTCCTTGAAGTTGCAATGGAGTGGATTAAAGCCGCAGATCTCATCTCTCTGAAGTTGCAGTAGAGCAGATCATGTTAATATTTATTTTTTAAGTTGTAGCAGAACAAATTGAAGCTACAGGTCTTATCTCCCTGAAGTTGCAGTGGAGCAGATTAAAGATAACAAATTTAATTCTTTTGAGAAGCTACAACATACGAACCCTATCTCCCTAACATACATTGCAGTGGAGTAGATTGAAACACCAGTTCCTATACCTCTGAAGATGCAATAGGAAGGAATGAGGTTATTTGAAGTAAAGAAGTACTGAAGAAGTCGAGGCTCAGTAAAACCGGGCATAATTGGGCTTTTAGTCTTTGTTCTATTCTCGTTACACGATAATGAGCAAAGAGGGGCAGCTGTACAAGCCCAAATATGCCCGGGCCCAAACCAATAAACGGGCCCAAAGCATTAAACAAGCCTAATACAGCAAAAAAACAAAAAGCAAAAAAAAACCTAGCCCTAAGCAGCAAGCCACCAGCAACAGCCCCCAACGCCTTCAGCAAGCGTCCAAGCGCCGCACGTCTCGGGCTGATCTCTCCTCCATGAACGCGTTTCTCTCCACGAACACCTGCAAAAACACGGACTCAAAGAGTCCCGGAGAGAAGAAACAGCAAAAAAATAGCATTTAGATTTGATTATTTTTTCGATTTTGGGCTATAAAAGGCCATTTATATTGTGTAAATGTGGGGGAGTTTTTTTTGGAGTGTAAAAACAAACGAAAATAAAGAGAAATACTGAGATTTCAAAGATTTTTTTCGAAGGTGAATCGTGTTTTTATTTTTTATTTTTTCTTATTTATTTTTCATTTAAAATATAAAGAAAAGGAAGGAAAAACTTACCCATACGCCGAACCCGCCGAGTCGTGGCCATCTCCGTCGCAATCGGAGCCTTGGCGCAAAGGGGAGCGGCGGTGCTCAAAGGGTTGAGGGAACCCTAAAAAAATCATACAGAAAAAGAAAGAATCTGAAACTTTCTTTTAGTTTTAATTTTGTTTCTTTTAAAATTTAAAAGCAAAGACGAAATGGTGCTGTTTGGGGAAGGGGGGGTCCGCGCGTCAGACCTTAAATGGTCTATTTTCGCATTCGGTCCCCCTAGTCTTGCGGTGTGTTTAAATTAAGCTTCTGATTTCTCTTAAATTTTCCTGCAAGTTTTATTTCTGTTTCAATTTGGCCCATGTTGTTGTGCAGCGTTTTGAGAGGCGGGAATAATTTCTCTTTTGGTCCTCCATTGTCGCTTGCGCATTCGAGTTGGTCCTTTTTTTATTTATTTCGAATTTGCCCCCATTTTTCTGTCTTTTGTTCAATCTGGATCATTTCTTTTTAAGCTATTTTATTTTTAAATGTTATTATCGTGATTATGCTCTACCATTATTTTTTTGTATATATTTTTTTGTTATTATTATTAACATTATTATTGCCGTAATTATTATTATTTCTATATTTAGATACGCATCTTTTATATAGTATACATATACATATTTTTTATATTATATATTTAAACTTTATAAACGCATGCATATATTTTTGTTGTACGTTGTTATATTGTTTTTTCATTTTTATATACTTTATATTTTATAGATATACATATATATTTCTTTTATTCTGTAAATATATACATATGCATTTTTTTTCTTTTATTTTATTTTGAATACATGTTTTCTGTTTGATTTATTGGATATATTTCATTCCTTCAATTTGCATGTATACTTGTATATATGTTAGATATACGTGTACATATGTTTGCAGCTTTACTGTTATATTGCATTTGTATATATATTTGCAAATATTTATTCGTGTATGTGGTAAATTAAAGTATCTGTATCATATTGTATATTAACTTTAACATACCCTTTTGAAAATATATTTTGGTTTTAATTATTCATCAAAGTTATTTTCTAGATTTAAAGGTTTTTTTTGAATAAGAGCATTATTTGAGGTTTGGGATTTTCGAGAGAAATTAAGCCCTAACGTATTGGATTCTGATTTTCTTTGTCAATCTTAAATGACCGAGAATATTCTTTATTCAAAATGCATGAGCATAAAAATCATATTTGAGAATTTAACTTGTTGTGCCCTAACGTATTGAGTGTGGCCTGTTACTTTCTCAAAATGAAGATTTTCACATAAAATAAAATTGATATTCAAAGTTCGGGGATTATGAGGAATTGTACCCTAACGTATTGGGACTCGATTTCTTTACATGACTTGAACAATTGATTATCCTTTTTTAAATTTCATCATTTGAGTTGATTTAAAAATCTTTTTAACCTTCGACACTAAGGCATTAAATGATCAATTTGGTACCGATTTTGGGCGTTACGAGGGTGCTAACCCTTCCTCGTGTGTAACTGACTCCCGGACTCGTTTTCTCAAAATTCGTAGACCAAAATAATTTTTAAGGTGGGCCGGTCACACCTTAATAAAGGATCGGTGGCGACTCCAGTTTTATTTTTAAAAGTCGACAACCAAAATTTTTGTTTTCAAAAAACGGTTTCGACAATTGGCATTATTATTTTGTTGTTGACATATCTAGTTTCTTTGTTCTTTAAATGTTGGATGTGTTGTCGACTTTATAAAGTTGTATAATGGTTCTCATTTGGTTCTTTTTAAATAAATTTTATTGATCGAGAAATATTATATATGTTAGTAGTTTACAATTTTAGTAATCCTACATTACTAATAAATATTGAGTATAAAAAATTTAAATATACAATTACTTAGATAATTGAATTGGGTGCCTAGCCTAGTGGATAATTTGGGTTTACCTATTGGGCTATATGTAAATATATTAAATGTAATACCCCATACTCAATCTACAAAGTGTTATGTTGGGGCGACGGGTTCCTCGTCTCGTCCTGACATGATATTATAGGGTATTATCGTTGAGTCTAGGATTCTCCACTGGATGCTAAATTAATACTCGAGATTCTCGAATCGAACCTAATCTGTGCACAGAAAACAAACTATTAAACTTACCATTCATATCACAAGCATAAATTCATCATTCAGTGTACATTACACATTTATATATGCCCAATTCCATGTGATCATATCAACAATTTCCGAGTCTAGAAGCTCAATCGTATTCAAGTAGACCTCGGAACGGATATACAAATTGTCACCCCCGAATTCTCCAACAACAATGGTTTTCTCAACTCAATCAGTCTGTCACCCCGGGTTGCCCAACAACAATGACTCAATGCAAAATATTTACCACTCTGGATTATATTTAAAATTCTTGTAAAAGGATAAAAACACATAAAATTATATTAAAAATTATTTAAAGAGTACTTAAGTGTTCGTCGAATAAAATAAATAAAAAAATATTTAATTGGGCATTGTATCTCGTCTAGCGTGATGCATGGGTTAAGGTGGAATGAGCCTTGCTTGACGGCTCTAACTATAAAAAATGATGGACTTACGTAACACAAAAGGACCAAAGCGATAATGGTCGTCTCTCAGCCACTTCAATGTTTTTGTATTTCCAAGAAGACTTGGAGACTTGCATTGTCTTAGTTGGAATTTATTAAAGTGATAAAGGTTTATATTTAGCCCAAATTTATTTAAAATTTTTTAATGATATTAAAATTTTATTTTATTTTTGTTTTCTGATAATCAAATTAATCGTAGTAAATTGTAAAATTTATCATCAATAAGTCAGTAATTATAATGAAATTCAAAATAATTGGTTAGATTAAACTATTTGAATCTAAAATTGTTATAATAAATTCTAAACTTAATAACTTAATTTTATACTCTTTCATGCATGACCAATAATTGTTAAAATAAAAATGTATTAGATTATAGCATATTCACAATATAGATGAAAAAAATTACATAACAAATTTGCAAAAGAAATGATATAAAAACTAAAAGTGTCTTTGATTGAGAAGGTAAATTTTAAGTAATTAAATTTTGGGAAGTTTTGGGATCAACAACTATAAAGTGAATGCATTTTTTTTAAAGTTCATATAAAGAGATAAAAATAATATCACGATTTAAAAGTAAAACTCCCATTGTTGGGTCATGTAAGGCGGCCTTTACTTTATTTCTACTCGTCAACGTCTTTTGTCTTTCGTTCACACTTCTTTTCACATAAAATATTTTATATACTAAAAATTCTATACCATATGCATTCATGTAAAACTCATAAATTTATATTTAAAAATAATAAATAATAGAAATTATAATTTGAAATTAGTTAATCATAATAACATAAGAAATAGTGAATTAAAAAGATTAAATTAAATTGTGCATAAAATAAAATTTAAACATATAAGTACGTAATCTTTGCTTCAATTATGAATTAGTGTTGAATTAACTTATGATACTAACTCAATTAATAATATTATTAATTTGTGTAAGTGATGGAGATAATAAATTATATATATTAAAATAAAAATATAGAGAATGTATTAAAATAAAGCTTGTTACTTAGGTACTCTCCCCTCTAATTCTCTCTTTTTCATTTTTATTTATGAAGTTTTATGCTAAGAAAAAAGAAATTTATCTTTTTTGAAAAGTCTTGCCCCTTGGTCCCCTTTGTAACGTAATCCTGGCTCTGTTCTTGGAATCTGATATCCTTTGATTGGGGTCTTCTGTCCTCAATAATGCTTCTTCTCACATTGAAGTTAGAAACTTAATATATTTCCTTGATTTAGTTGGAAACTTAATTGTTAACCCCCATTGTTGTTCTTCAATCCTACCCAATATTTTAACATGCCCAAATTAAAAGAAAAGCTACCATTGTTTGCTTTATTTGTAATTCTACTCCCTGGTGTTTGCTTTGCTAGGCATCTTATTAACCAAGATTGTGGCTCTACTTTCTGTGGAAATTTGAATATTAGTTTTCCCTTCCGAATAAAAGGCCAACCCCCCCAGTGTGGTTACATTAACCTTGAATTAGAGTGTGAAAACAATAATCGCACCACTTTAGTTGGAAGAGGAGGGAAATTCTCTGTCCAACAAATCATTTACGAAGATTATACAATGCAAGTGATCGATGCGAGCATGGACACAGATGATTGTAACTCCCTTCCTCTTAGTTCTGTATATGATTATTATTATGATTATATAGATAATTATTATAAATATAAACCGCTTCATTTTTTTGTTAATGATTATTATGGTAGATGGTTAGAGTCTAGCATTATTTATGTTGTGAATTGCACGAAACCTATAAAATCATCACTTTATATTGAGGCTTCTCGTTGTACCACCAAATCCAATCCTCCTTCTTCCCTTCCAACTTTTCATTTTTATTTTTTAAATGGAAATATCCACCCATCTGATATCAATCAAGCTTGCACTGTGGAAGCGGAGGTTCCAATTATGGTTCGTAATATAACAGGCATGTTTACATTGGATATCTACAAAAAACTACTAGAAGGTATTTGGGTTACTTGGAATGAATGCACCTACCAGGGCTGCGACTACAATAACAAAGTTTCCTTTAAAGAAGTGTAAGTTTCTTCAGTGATTTTAGTTTACATTCTAAGTATGCATTATTAATTACATCATTAGACTGAAATTTTTAGTTAGAACATCTGCCTTTGCTTTTTGTACGACTTACTTTTTTGTTCACAAATAAATTTTATCTTGCTAATTAAGTATCATGTTTTGTAACTAAAATTTATGAATTCCGAACAATCAAATGGGAAAAAAGAAAGAAAGAAAAACCTTAATAACATTTCTAATTTAGTGTCTTACTTTTGCTTTATGTAGACCTACTTATTTGTTTTATGTTATTTTTTAAATTTATGTACAATTTTAGATTAATAAAAGTCTATGTACAATTTCAAAATTTATTTCTGTGGACTTCCCAATCATAGAAAGAATAAATCTGATAGCATTTTAGATTAATTACTACAATTACGGCTACAACTCCTCCTTTTTTCATTTTCATGTAACAATAATTACTAGACTTTTTTTTTCCCCTTTGTAGAGTATTTTAGTAATTTACAGTGCAATAAACGGGGAAATATAGTCAATATTAATAGAACTTTTTATTGATTTTTTATATGAAACACATTATAAATAATCGTTACTAATTTTTTATGTATAATCAAATATTTGATATGTAATTAATACTCAGCCAATTGTTGTTATTGTTAATAATTTTTGTATAATCATAGAAAGACACTCTGCCAAGATTTTTTTGGATACACACAACAAAATCCCCTACTACTTTTATAATAAGATAATTTGATCCCTTTTACTTTTTTTTTTCACACATAATTCTTGTGCCAATATATAGTAAAATTTGGAACTTTATATATATATTGTAATTTTAATATAAAATACATTTAGAAGAATTGTTAATAGAGTGTTATATAAATCTAGTCTAATGTTTAGCTCATTGGTCCCATCTACAATAGCTTTGCTTATTTAGATGTACTGAATACTGCAGATTGTTCGATGTGCAATATAAATTGAGAGCCTATTTTGGGAGCATTTCACGATCAATTTTCTACGGCGGCATTTTTTATTATTCTAACTATTATGGTATGATTTTTTTTTATTTTTTTTTATTTTGGGTCGGCTGATGAGATGGTGTGATTTGCAGGTTTTATTTGTTTTTTACTGATCTTTGAACTTTTTACTTTCTGGTAATATTGATGTATCTTTTTGTTTTTGTGTTTCCACAGCACAGGATAATTTTTATCTTGGAGTAACAGGTATACTTATGGTCTCAATTTTTAATATATCCAAAACATTGAGAAATAGAAAGAAAAAACTATTCACGTTTAATTTGAGAAAAAAAAAATGAAAGATTCTTTATATTTATAATTTGATTTTAAGTTATAAAAACTACAAACCACTTTTTAAATATTTGAAATCTATCTTAATTTTATCTTGTTTTGGTATATCAAATAAGTATGTGTTTGTTTTAAGAGAGCAAGCGACTGTCGCTTGTATAGACATTTTGAGAATGTAGATAATTAGTTTTTGATCTCACAAAGTACTAAAGTAGTACAATACTTTCTTGTTTTTGAAGCGGGGTTCTTCATACTCAGGGCTTTGCTTGGGATACCTTGTTTGTTTGGGCTTCTTATTTACAAATGGAATAGAAGACATTTATCCATGGATAATAAGATTGAAGAGTTTCTTCAAAGTCACAGTCTAGCACCAATTAGATATTCTTTCAAAGAAATTAAAAAAATGACAAAAAATTTTAAATATAAATTAGGTGAAGGGGGTTATGGCTCTGTCTTTAAAGGAAAGCTTCGCAGTGGACATTATGTGGCAATTAAATTGTTATGCAAGTCAAAGGGTAATGGCCAAGATTTCATAAATGAAGTTGCTTCTATTGGGAGAATTCATCATGTTAATGTGGCAAAACTTATTGGATTTTGCGTGAAGGGGTCAAAGCAAGCTCTTGTATATGAGTTCATGTCAAATGGATCTTTAGATAAAATCATATTTTCAGAAGAAAATAAGGAGACATTAGGATGGAAAAAAATGTTTGATATTGCGCTTGGGGTGGCTCGAGGAATTGACTACTTACATCAAGGGTGTGACATGCAAATTTTGCATTTTGATATCAAGCCACACAATATTCTTTTAGATGAGAATTTTAATCCAAAAGTTTCAGATTTCGGTCTTGCTAAGTTGTATTCAGTGGAGGATAGCATTGTCTCTCTCACTGCTGCACGAGGCACAATAGGATACATTGCTCCTGAATTGGTTTACAAAAATCTTGGAGGCATATCATACAAGGCCGATGTTTATAGCTTTGGAATGTTATTGATGGAAATGGTAGGAAGGAGAAAGAATTTAAATGCATTTGTTGACCGCACTAGTCAGATCTATTTTCCATCATGGATCTATGACCAATTGGATCAAGGAGAGGACATGAAGCTAGGAGATGTTTCTGATGATGAAAAAGTACTGGTGAAAAAGATGATAATAACAGCCTTTTGGTGCATACAATTATTGTCTATTGATCGTCCTTCAATGAGCGAAGTGCTAAAGATGCTTGAAGGGGATGTTGAACTCCTTCAAATGCCTCCTAAACCATTTCATCAACTTCCTCTTCAAACATCGATGGAAGTAGATGGTTGTGAGAGCTCTGCTGATAAGCCAAGTACATCATCCTCGGCTGTTAATATAATTAATTCAAATGTCTAATGGGGTTGGAAATATCTCATTTCATTATCTCACCTTTGTAGTTTTATATTAATTTTCTTTTATACGTATAAAGTATCTTATCATGTGTGTTGTATATGTCGGCAGATTTATATTTTTGTTCCCTATCAAAGTTTGGAACGTGCATCCCAAATTATAAGAAAAAAACTCCCATTGTTTAGCCACCTAATGGCCGCTTTTGATTTGTTTCTAAATTTATTCTTTCATGCTTGCCTCGCTAGCCATCTAAACTAAGATTGCCGCTCTTGGGAACTTAAATAACATTTATGCCTTGCGATTGAAAAGCCAACCTCGCCAGTGTGGTTATCGTAGGTGTGAACTTGAGTAGGAGAATATCCAAGAAATCTGCTCTCTGTTCCATGGACTTGGATTTTTCTTTTCAATGGGATCTCTTTATTTTTGTTTTATGTTCCTAATAGGCCTAGTAGTGTTATGAATGTTTAGAATAGCACAAAAGCAATGAAAATATTCTATTGTACCACTAAATCCAATCTCTTTCAGCTTAAATTTTTTTTGTCAAGTTGTAGTAAGATTGTATCCATAGAAATCAGTGATAATTTTATTTCTTTAATCAATATGTAAAAAAAGAAAAAGAAAAAAGGAGGAGTTTAGAATTGAAAACTAAAATTAAAATTAAGCAAAATAAAAAGAGATTATAAAATAAAATCAAGAAAAGAAACTTTAACCAACATATATGCAAATTAACACATAAAAGTATGTCATTTTAGAGTATTATCAACCACCATACTTTAAAGGTCTCCGAAAGCTTAACCCCAACTATTGCTAGTGCAAAAGCCATTTCATTCCCCATATGTTCTGCTTTCCCAAATGACAGATATGATCTTCTCTCAAATTTAGTAAAAAAATAGTGTAATTTTCTTCGTCTATTTTTTTTAATCAACATGTAAAACTAAAATTAAAATTAAGCAAAATAAAAAGAGATTATAAAATAAAATCAAGAAGAAGAAACTTTAACCAACATATGTAATTATATTAAAAAATATTTTAAAAGTACTTAGTAGTTGTGGAATAAAATAAAAGATCAATAAAATTAGGCATTGAGTCTTGTCTAGCGTGATCCATGGATTGGGGGTGGAATATGCCTAGCTTGACTTACATAACACAAAACGACCAAAGCAATGATATAAAAACTAAAAGACTTAAAATGTTTTTGTGTTTCAATGAAGACTTAAGACTTGCATTCTCTTGGTCATCCTCAATATAGTTGGAATTCATTAAAGTGATAAAGGTTTGTCTACAAGTATATGGTCCAAATTTATTTAAATTTTTTTAACAATTTAAAATCTTCTTTTCTTTTGCTTTTCATTATAATATAATAAAATTAATTGTATTAAATTATAAAATTTTCCACTAAGTAATTTCAATGAAATTAAAATTAACTTGTTAGAATAAACCATTTGAATATAAAATTATTATAGTAAACTCTAAACTTAATAATTCAACTTAATACTCTCCCATGCATATGGGACTAGTACTTATCGACATAAAGATGTATTAGATTATGGCACACCCATGATGTAGGTGAAAAAACAATGATGTAACGAGTTTAAAAAAAAATAGTATAAAAGTTAAATATGACATCGGTTAATATGATAAAATTTAGGTAATGAAGATTATGACGTTTGATAGTGACACGAACTCAATTAATCTCTCAAGCATAGTATAAATACATTCATATGTTGAGAAATATAACTTCGAACCTTCCTTTTTTATGTTCAAATATGTAATAACCCATTTTGCCCGGCCCATGTACTAAATATTAAAACCAAAATTTAATAAATCCAAAGAGTCCTGATACAACAAAAGTCCATTTACAAATAATAAACCCTACATGGCCCAAACCATTTTAACCTAAATTACCCAGACACGAGCCCAATAAACTCAGACCCAATTAAACCCTAACCCGCTTCGAAGTGGCCCAATTTCCAGAAACCCCTAAGGTTTCTGGAATAGTCTGCGCCGCAGCCGGAACTACGGCCCCTCCCACGCACGTCGCGCTAGGACTCCACGCGCGCCTCCACTCCAGCTGGCCTCCGTACACCAGCAATCGGATAACAAAAACGGGCAACAATATGCCAGCGAACGAAACAGCGGAATAACAGAAAAAATAACAAGGCAACAACAGCAAAATAGCAGAACGTGAAAAATAGATTTTATTTTATTTATTTATTTTTCTTTTTTCATTTCGGCTATAAAAGCCGATTACAAAATCTGTCAAAGAGGACACTGACGAACACACAAAAAAAAAAAAGAAACCAAAGAAAAGCACTAGAATCGTTTTTAAAAAGGTGATGGCAGATTTTCTTTTCTGATTTTATTCGAATCGTTTTTTTTCTTTTCACTTACTATACGAAAATACCAAACGATAGAAGGGGGACTTACCTTTTTGTTTCCGGTGTCGTCGCATCTCCGTTAACTCCGTTGTAATCGGTGTTCAGACGGAGGTAACGGGCGTGAGAGCGGCGCGGCGGTTGAGAGGCAAAATGCTTGGGTTTTTTATTAGTCAACTGAATATGAAGGGCGTCTAAACGGCGTCGTTTGGGGATTGCTTCAGTGGCCCCAAAACAGCGTCGTATCTGCCAACCCGCATCGCGACCCGACCCGCTAGTCCCAGATCCGCGCGTTTTATAGCTCAAAGGGGGAATTTTTGCAAATGGTCACCCCAATCCAATTTCATGGCGTGTTCAAACCAGTTTTTTATTTATTTAAATTTCTCCCAGCATTTTGTTTTTGTTTCATTTCGACCCAGGTTGCAACGCCGCGTTTTGGAAGGACGGGATTATTTCCTATTTGGTCCCCCAATTTATCCGCACGTTACATTAAGCCCCTTTACTTTATTTTATTTTCATTTATTTCTTTCAATTCTGTTTTAAATTCAATCTATTCCCTACTAATTAATGTGCTTAATTTTCTTTTAATTTATTTAATTATTTATTATTCCGTTATTTTTTAAAAAATATATTTAATATTAAATATAATATTAATTTTTAAGCTTAATATTATTTTTAAACTCATCATCAATATTATTTTACTGTATTATTATTTTAAATTATTCATTAATATTACTTAAATTTATCATGTATTTGTTTTTTTTAAGTTTTTCATGTATTATTTTAAGTTTATCATGCATTATTATTGTAAGTTTATCATTTTTATTATTTTAAAATTTTCATTAACATTATTCGAATTTTTCATGTACTACTATTTTTGGTTCTTCATATATTAGTTTGAATTTATCATATATTATTATTTAATTTCATCATGTATTATTTGTTATGCTAATCTAGTATAATTTGTACATATTTTTTAATGGTTTATTTTATAATATTTTTAAAATTCACTTTTATACATTTTATGCTTTAAAGATTTATACAACAATACTCTTATATAATACTATTTCATATATATATATATAATTTATATTAAATTATGTTCGTTACATACATACATAATATATTGTTGGTTTCATATTATATATTATATATCTTTTTTTATCTATCTCTATATATATGATTTATTTTCTTTTAAAAACCCTATTTTATTACATTTTGCCTATTCCAACCTTTTACATATATTATTATATATTATTATTTTACATAAAGTTTTTCACTCCATATGTGTTACTTATTTAAATTAATATATGTATATTATTTTATGTATTTTGATTTTCTTATATAATATTTACTCTAAAATTTATTTAGATGCTATTATTTTATGTAGTGTTTATTTTTTAAACTCTATTTTTGATTTATTTCAAACTTTATATATTATTTATTTTAAATTTATTTTAACGTATAATTTATTGATTATAATTTCCCTTCTTGCATGTTATTTGTTTTTTTTAGTTAACTTTAAATTTGTTATATTTTATTTATGTTAATTTGTTAGGTACTTCTTTTAAGATTAGCTTTTAGTTCATTAGCTTATGAAGGTTAATATTAATATTTGCATAATATATGATGTGAGATTATTGTTATTATGTGTATTGTATTGCTTACTTGTATTTATTGATTATTTGTCATTCATTAGAGTACATTTTAGTTTACGAATTATCACTTCACGTTGTACAACATTTTATTTGTTTAAAAGATTACGTTTAATTAAAGTATTGAAATCGTTTTATTCAAAGGTTTTCAAAATAGCGCAATACTCAGTATCCAAGATTTTCGAGAAGGTTGTGCCCTAACTTACTGGGCTCCAATTTTCCTCGTTGAATTTAAGTAACCGAGTATCCTTTTTCAATTAAAACGTAAAAATTTCAAGTACTAGCTTATTCTCGGGAATTCGATACGTTGTGTCCTAAGTCATTGGATATGACATTTTGTTATCTCGAGACGGGGATTTTTTTTAAATAAAGGCAAACTTATATGTCGTCTTTGGAACTTCGAGGAATTGTGCCCTAACTTGCGAGGTTTCGATTTCCTCATTGAACCAAGATGGCCAAACATTTTTAGTTTTCAAATACACAAAGTTTCAATATTAAAGGTTTTTAAAGGTTAGCTTATGCTCGGGAATTCAAATGTTGCATCCTAACTTATGGGATACGACATTTTGTTGTCTTGGGATGAGAAGTTCTTTTTACATTTGTTCATTAATAAAAGGGGGATCATTTTTAATCTTTTCAAATTTTTGACATTCGACTTTAAGACATTAATCAATCAATTCGGTATCAATTTTGGGCGTTACGAGAGTGTTAATCCTTCCTCGTACGTAACTGAATCCCGAACCTATTTTTTCTAAAATTCGTAGACCAAAATCGTTTTTAAAGTGAGCCAATCACACCTCAATAAAAGATCGGTGGTGACTCCAATTTTTATTTTTTAAATAAGTCGATAACTAATTTATTTTTTCAAAAAATGTGTTCGACAAAATAAATAAAAAAATTAAGATTAAACCTTAGAATGAAAAGATTAAAGAGTTGGAATTTGTTTGCCAATGTTTCTATTCTAAAAATTGAAAACACGAAAAAAGGTAATGACCAAATTGATAAAATTGTAAAAGTTCCGAGGTTAAAGTTGTGATTATACATATTGTTTTAACAAGTTGGCAAAGTTAACAGGTGATATTAGATACTGTAGCGATACTGTAGCATGAGATAAAAAGTAAACTAAACGCACCGCACCGCACCCAATCACCCATCTAAACCCACCCTTAGTCAACTGCTATCTAAAAATTAATTCCATAAATTAATAAAGTGCATCTCTCTTCCAAATACCTGTCACATTAGACTTTTTTTTTTTAAGAATGTAGGTTATATGTTATTTGATTTATTTCAAGTACTAATTTACTACCTTGTGTTTCTACAAAGTTGAAGTTATCTTATTCAGGCTTTTCTCTGGGATATTTTGCTTGCTTGCTCTTGTTATGTATAAATGGAGAAGGAGACACTTATCCATGGATGATATCATCGAAGATTTCCTTCAAAGTCAAAACAATCTAGTGCCGATTAGGTATTCTTTTAAAGAAATCAGAAAAATGACTAGAAGTTTTAAAGAAAAATTAGGTGAAGGGGGCTATGGTTCGGTGTTTAAGGAAAAGCTTCGTAGTGGACATCATGTGGCTGTAAAACTGTTAGATAAGTCAAAGGGTAACGGCCAAGATTTCATAAATGAAGTTGCTTCTATTAGGAGAATTCATCGTGCCAATGTGACAAAACTTATTGGATTTTGCGTAGAGAGATCAAAGCAAGCCTTGGTATATGACTTCATGTTAAATGGATCTTTAGATAAAATCATATTTTCTGAAGAAAACACAAATACTTTAGGTTGGAAAAAAATATTTGATATTGTACTTGGGGTGGCTCGATGAATAGACTACTTGCATCAAGGATGTGAGATGCAAATTTTACATTTTGATATCAAGCCACACAACATTCTTCTAGATGAGAATTTTATTCCAAAAGTTTCAGATTTTGGTCTTGCTAAATTGTATTCGGTAGATGATAGTTTTGTCTCTCTCACTGCAGCACGAGGGACAATAGGATATATTGCTCCTGAATTGATTTACAAAAATCTTGGAGGTATCTCATACAAAGCCGATGTTTATAGCTTTGGAATGTTACTGATGGACATGGTAGGAAGAAGAAAGAATGTGAATGCATTCGCTGACCACACTAGTCAGATATATTTTCCAACTTGAATTTATGATCGATTGGATCATGGAGAGGACATAGAGTTTAGTGATGTTTCTGATGATGAAAAAGTAATGGTGAGGAAGATGATAATAACAGCATTTTGGTGTATACAATTACTGCCGACTAATCGTCCTTCAATGGGTGAAGTCTTGAAGCTGCTTGAAACTGATGTTGAACTCTTTGAGATGCCTCCTAAGCCATTTTATCAACTTCCTCTTCAAACTTCAATGGAAGTTCATAGCGGTAAGAACTTAAATGATGAGACAAGTTCTTCACTGGAGACTGTTACTAATGACCAATTCTAAAATTGTATAAGGTTAGAAACATTTCATTTTGTTATCTCACCTTTGAGTTTTATATTATTTATAAGAATTGCTGGCATGATCACCTATTATTTTGTGATTTCAGAGCAGGAGTCTGAGGGAGAAACTCTGCAATTAAAGCAATGATTCATTGGCCGGTGGTGAGTCAGAGGATAATTCATGGTGACAAGGATGCTGGATGTCTTGTTTCCTTTTTTGTTGTTACAATGCTCGAGTTGAAGTATTTCTACACTTTGAGTATGATGTCTTGTCTTTCTTTTGATCATTTTTGTTGTTGTGTTTGTGAATGTTGGCATTGTTGTTTTTGTTGCCTGTCTGGTTTTCTTACAAAAACAATTAAGTTCCTTTTTTTGTTGTTTTTGTAAGAATTAATTCTCCACAATTTTATAAGAAATAATTCTTGTCCATGAGCTTTGAGTAAGTCACTCTTTCTCCACAATTAATGCTTCTTTTCACAAAGAAATATACTTTATATATTTCCCTGACTTAGTTAGGAACTTAATTGTTAACCCCATTGTTCTTCTTCCCTAGCCAAATGTTTAGGATGCCACAACTAATAGCAAAACTCCCATTGTCGGGTCACCTCATGGCCGCTTTTGCTTTATTTCTACTTATATTCCCAGGTGCTTGTGTCTCTAGGCATTGAAACCAGGATTGTGGCTCTTTTTTTTTTCTTTTTTAAGTTTGAATATTAGATATCCCTTCCAATTAAAAAATCAACTTCGTCAGTGGGGTTACCACAAAGCCTTGAGCTTGAGTGTGAGAATAATTGCACTACTTTGGTTTTAAGATAAGGGAAATTATATGTTCAAGAATTTTTTTATGAAAATTATACAATGCAAGTGGTTGATGCGTGCCTAGACAAGGATGATTGCAATCCCTTTCCTTCTTTTTCTGTATATGATCTTCCTTATCTCTGGGAAGTTCGTATCATGACTATTCTAATGGTTATTCATATGATGCCAACATTATGTATGTAGTTAATTGCACGAATCCTATAAAATCATATCTCTATTTTGATGCCATTTGTTGTATTACCAAATCCATATCTCTTCCCTTCCAACTTTCTACTCCTATTTTTTAAATGAACATACCATTGCATCTGATTTCCATCAATTTTGCATTGCGGAAGCCGAAGTTTCAATTTGATTTATAATATAACAAACATGTCTACGTCGGATATCAAAGAAAAGCTATAGGAGGGTATTTTTGTTTCATGAGATTACTGCTATTACCAGAGTTCACTACACCAAAACAGATTTTTAGCGGCGTTTTTAGTGGCGTTTGAATAAAAAACGCCGCTAAAAATCAATCATTAGCGGCGCTATATAAAAAACGCCGCTAAAGATCGAGTATTAGCGGCGCTTTTCTAAAAACGCCACTAAAAATGAGCATTAGCGGCGTTTTACAAAAAGCGCTGCAAAAACCTAAACCTAACGTCGTCGTTTTCGTGAGTTTTTAAGGATTTAGCGGCGTTTTTTAAGAAGCGCCGCTAATGCTCTAGTCTTTAGCGGCGTTTTTGATGAAGCGCCACTAATGCTCTGGTCTTTAGCGGCGTTTTTGAAGAAGCGCCGCTAAATCTCTGGTCTTTAGCGGCGTTTTTTAAGAAGCGCCGCTAAAGCTCTGGTCTTTAGGGGCGTTTTTTAAGAAGCGCCGCTAAAAGCATTTTATCTTAATTGGTTTGTTTATATTAAATGAAATTCAATTTATTTCTAATTGAATATTTAAAATCTTCAGAAAAAATAATGACAGATAGAAATAATTTGAAATAAAACACATGGAAAAATTAAAATACTATTATTTAAAATAATTTTAAAGTTTTTTGGGTACATGATTACTAATTGTTTTTTAGTTTATATATTAAAATTTTCTTATATAATCGTAAAGAAATAGTATTAATTTTAAAATATTGAATTAATTATCACTATAGTTTAGGGTTTTTAGTTTAGGGAGTATGGGTTTAGAGATTATGGTTTAAGGGTTGGGATTTAAGGTTTAGGGGTTAGAGGGTTAAGGCTTTAGGGGTTAGACGTGTTAAGGGTTAAAAGTTAGGGATTTGGGGGTCTGGTTAGAGTTTTGGGTTTAGATTAATTATTTTTTTAATTTATATTTTAAATATGTTCTTATATAATTGTAAAAGAGATAATAATAAATTTGTTTAGGGTTTTTAGTTTAGGGTATATGATTAATTTAAGATTTAAGGCCGATTTAGGAGTTTATATTTTAAGGTTTAGGGAGTATGGATTTAGGGATTATGGATTAGCGTTTATGGTTTAAGGGTTGGGATTTAAGGTTTAGGGGTCAGGGGTTTAGGGATTAGATGTTAGGGTTTAAGAGTTAGAGATTTAAGGTTTAGGAATTCGGGGTCAGGTTAAGGTTTTGAGTTTAGATTATTTATTTTTTAATTTATATTTTAAATATGTTCTTATATAATTGTAAAAGAGATAATAATAAATCAAATATATTGAAATTATGAGTATATAGTTTAAATTATTTAAGAGATATATAATAGATAGACTTTATATGTATTGAATGGTTAATTTAGGGTTTAAGGTTAAGGTTTACTTGAAATTTGTTAAATGATAAAATTTTATACAATTAATTAATGCTTTTATATTTAAAAAAAATTAATCTAAACCATTTGATATATTTAAATATTAGTTTAAATAGAATTAATAAATAAGTTAAAAAAAGTAATAGATTGATATGGATATTTAGGTATAATTATTTATTTTGGAGAGGACCAAATTATAAGAAAAAAATACAAAAATAAAAATGATATGGATATATAGTTAATTATTTAATTTGGATAATTCTAACTTAATAATTAATTACAACCATTTTATTATTTGTTTTCTTATTAAAATATACAATATTTATTTTGAAAGTACTTGGTTTTTTTATTTTTATAAAAAATTAATTTATAAAAAAAAATTAGCATAACAAAACTGGAAAGTAGATTTTAGCATTAAATAAGGTTTAGGGGTTAGTAGTCAGGGGTTAGGGGTTATATGTTAGAGGTTAAGAGTTAGTGATTTAGGGTTTAGATATTCGGGGTTGGGTTAAGGTTTAGATTAATTAGTATTTTTTAATTTATATATCAATTAAGTTCTTATATAATAGTAAAATAGGGGTTAGGGGTTTAGAGTTTTTATTTTATGATTTAGGGTTTAGGAGATAGGGGTTAGGGGTTTAGAGTTTCTATTTTACGATTTAAGGTTTAGGATTAATTGGTGTTTTTTAATTTATATATTTAAATATTAGATTTAAAAAAATAATGATAAATAAATAAATAAAAGTAAAATAATAGTAATTATATTTTAGTTAGTATTAATAGTAATTATATTGATAAATAAATAAATAAATAAATAAAAGCAAAATAATAGTAATTATATTTTAGTTAGAAAAAAAAATATCTAATAAAATGGAGATTAGATTGGAAAATAATAATTTAAAATCATGATTAACGTTTCAATCTTTAATAGAAATTTGATATTTGAGAGAGTGATTGCTTACATTGGATAATTCTAACTTAATAATTAATTACAGTTATTTTATTATTTGTTTTCTTATTAAAATATAAAATATTTATTTTGAGAGTACTTAGTTTTTTTTTTATTTTATAAAAAATCAATTTATAAATAATAATAAATGTTTTATAAAATTACTTAACTAATAATTTTTAGCTGATAAAATAAAAAAATTTTAACAGAACAAAATGACGTCGTTTTATTCAAAATGAAATAATTTTTTGTGGTATTTTTAAAAAAACGCCGCAAAAGATTAGCAATAGCGGCGTTTTTAAAAAAAGCGCCACAAAAAATATTCCACAGATTATTTTTGTCGAATGGTATAAAAGATAAAAAATTGCGGCGTTTTTCATAAAAACGCCGCAAAAACTAATTAAAATCCCACTCAATTCCGAAAAAATTATTTTGGTTACCCGCTCATTACTCCTCTTCTTCTCATCTCCGTGCGCCCCCCAAATAAAAGATTGTACTTAATTCTTTTTACCTTTTTATCTCAAAATTTGCCCCCAACTTTCCCATTTCCAGCAACACCAAGTCAATACACCTACGCCAATCACCCTTCTTTTTCCTTTTCATTTCACTGCACTGAATTCACTCACCATCGCTACTCCTTTTCTCTCAATCTGTTAAGGTTTCTTTTAATTTTAGGCTTTCAAGGGAATGTATAGTTTCCTTTTAATTTTACTGGTGATTTCTATGGCGACGGAAACCCTAGATGGCAAGAAACCGGAGGAAGAGGAGGTGAAAGAGAAGACTGAAACTTCCCATTGAATAAGAAATCAGTAGAAGGAAAAAGAAATCAGATCCTTCTGAATAAGAAGAAGAAAAATCAGTACTTTCTTTCCATTGAAGAACAAGAAGTGAAAGAGGATACCAAGGGAAAATGTCAAGAGAAAAACTAAGAAGAGCCGCACTTCCTCCTGTTCAATAGGTGTTCTTTTTTATTTCTATTGCTTTCAGTATATATTTTTTTGAGATTATTTTCAGTGAAAGAAAAAATTTGGAAATAACCCATCATTTTTTTCGTGGAAAACTAGAAAAAAAAAACAAATTAAATGCAAGCCTATAGCTATATGCCATTCAGACAATCTAAAATGAACTGCTGAAATCTCTTCTGCAAATTATCCTGCTCGAGAGTATTGTTGGTTTTTATCTAAGTTATATTTCTACATTTTCTGTAATTGTTCTAGGTGATAGTGGGTATGTTTTATTTTATTTTATTTTTGCAGTCTTGATTTGTTTGCAAACCAGAATATATTTTGTAGTTTTATTTTAATGCAAGAGTAGAAAAATGCAGTTTTCTATGATTATTAATATGATCTTTTGTCATATGTTCTTCAGAACAAGATATTACACAGCCGGATTGAAGCTATACATATTCAGTTTGCTGAGAAAGACCGTGGTTCTGCACTTGCTGAAAGTTCTATTCCAGATTCACATGGTGATTCTGGTTTGCAGAATGTCATCAATTACCTCCGACGGACAAAACAAATAGTATTGTTTTAAGCTGGAAAGGTTGGTTTTCTTTTTAAAGGAAAGTTGATTCTCCCTTACTTCTTAGATTTCCAGAACTGTGCTGTGTTCTGTTTCTTTATGTGTGTTTGGTTTATTAACAAATCTGGTTTTTTTGGGTGTCCAATTTTACTGATGAAAAATAAATATTCCTCAAATTATTGCTTGTCATTTTCTTTTATTTTCTTTTTTTTCATACTGGGTATTCAACTTTAATAATAAAAGAATGGAATTTAAGGGTACTCAAGAGAAGATTTTAAGTTTCGTTCTTGGGAATTTTGACTCTTTTATTTTTTTCTTTTGTCCTTTTGTTTTCTCATGTGTTCTCTGAAATTTGAATTTCTGTCTGAATTATAGTTGAAACCGTTTACTTCTGCATTTAAAATGGTTTCTACTTTAATAATACTGAAAAATTAATAATTTTATTAGATGATTTAAAATATGTAGTGTCGGGTTTTCTAGATTATTGATTAAGTTGTATGTTTGTCGGCAGACTGGTCAAGCTATGGCAAGTGCTCTCAATGTTGTACAAACATCTCATTCGTATGGGGATTTAATGCTTCTAATGAAACATGCTGAACTGCAACAAGTGTGTGCTTCTCTTGGTGGTTTTTTTTACTACGTTTTTAAGTGATAAAACTTATGTTAACTTTGTGAGGAATCGGGTCTCGTAACACGTGATTCATCTGAATATCTATTTGTTCTAGTGTTAATAATTCTTTTAACATTTTAACTTATCATAGATGCTATGTTTTGATTTAGCATTCTTGTTTATCATGTAAAGAAATTGTCTGGAATTTTAATAGCAAAAATTGGAATTTTTTTTATTGTTGTCTATGTTTTACTTGTGAATTGTGATTGCAATGGTTTACCTTCCTTTGGTGTAAAATCTACTTGGCCAATTGGAATGTTCAATGATTTATTTAGCCCTTGTACTCAGCAATATTACTTCTAATTGTACTGCAACACATCTATATGCCCATTTCTTACCTGTAATCATGTTGCATATGCTTTGGCTTTTTAAATCGTGAATCATGATTAATGAAAATGAGATGGATAGCTGATGCCTTTCCTGATTTTCAGGTTTGACAAGAAACTGAACAAGTAAGTTGCTATTAAAGTTATTGATTTAGAAGAATCGTAAGTGGATACCTTTGTTATATTTTCCTTGATTTATTCCTCATTAAAGTGTCTTGTAGCAGGTGCTTGCTATGAGCAGCAAAGTATGAATGAATGTGATTATCAACTTTACAAATATACATAGTAAAGTTTAAAGTATGAATCGAATTGCTATGAGCAGCAAATTTAGCGATAAAACAAAGTCACACCAAATTGCTATGAGCAGCAAAGAAAATTTTTTTAATTGCAGAAAACCAACTTCCCTTCTTTCCCATACTGCCAGAAAATTTAGGGACCGCACGACTTGTGGTTGATTTCGATAGGTGGTGGACTGGTGAGGAATCTGTGAATGTTCTCTTAGAAGCTGCAGGCCAAGGTAAAGTCTTCCCTTTCCAAATTCGGAACTTAATTTGTTTATTTTTATTATTTTAGAATTTTTATATTTATAATTTTTTTCCTTATCCTAAAAAATGTTTTTTTTCTTGAAAATCACAAATTAATTTTATTAATTTAAGACAATCTAAAAAAAATTAAAAATAAATTAAAACAAGCATGTGCCATGAACTAAATCTTTGTTTTGAGCAGGTAAGTCCATGGAACAATTTTTTATCCTTGTAGTTCATGTTTTATTTTGATTTTTCTGTGATTAAACTCTAGTACTCAGGGCAGTAGTTGTTGAGATGTAAAATCTGTTGTCTATCTGCCTAAATATATAACAAAAGGTAGAAGTACATATTGGAGATACTCTCACATGCACATTCATTCGTTTGAAACACGATATCTAGTTATTTGTCTTTAAACTGAGTTGGATTTTCCATGCTTATGTAGGAACACATGTCTTATGCCCTATTTTCATTTAAGGACCGCCAAGGAAATTCTGAAACTAAAAGCTGATTGATCGGATGTGTATGCCGGCTTTCATCAACTACTTTCGAAGGCCTTACTAGGAATTGAAGTGGTGTGCAAAGAGATTGCTTCTTCCGATCTGATTTTTCGATATAAATACTGGACAAAGTATGGATATTTTACTGCTGTTAGTAAAATAGGATTCTCTTCTTAGGATCTTAGTTTCTTCACTTGTATTAGACTCAACAATGGCTTGAATTGCATTGGTGTTGATTTTACTAAAATTTCGAGGTTTACAATTTTTAATTTTTATTAATTATTTATATTTTCTCACTTTTATTAATTTTTATTATTATTTAAACTTTCTTTATTTGCCTTCTTTTATCATTTTTATAGAAAATTTAATTTAAATAAATTTTTTATTTATCCTTAAAAGTATATTTAAAGTTCAAATTAAAAAATAAAACATAATATAATATTTATCATAAAAATAAATATTATTTGATTAAAATAATTTTTTTGCATGATATGTTTTTAGCGGCGTTTTTGCGAGAAGCGTCGCTAAAGATTATGGTCTTTAGCGGCATTTGTGGGAAAGCGCCGCTAAAGAACATGGTCTTTAGCGGCGATTGTGGGAAAAGCGCCGCTAAAGAACATGGTCTTTAGCGGCGTTTGTGGGAGAAGCGCCGCAAAAGTTAGCGACGTGTTCAATAGCGGCATTTTTTGCGGCGCTTGTGAAAGCGCCGCAAATACTTTTAGTGGCGCTAAAAAGCGCCGCTAAAGGCCTAAAAAAGCGCCGCTAAAAGCCTATTTTGGTGTAGTGGTTGCTCCTACGAAAACAAATTTTGATTCCAGTATGAGCGAGTTTCTTGATGTGTTTAGAACATCATTCTTTTTTGATAGGCTAGTTTAGAACATCTGCCTCTGCTTTTTGATCTGTAAGTTTCATTATGCTAATTAAGTATCATCTTTAATAAATTAATTATAGTTGTTAACACAGGATTTTGATCATGATTTTCAATAGTGTAAATCCTTAAGAATTTAGGAAAATGTCCAAGTGTACTACTCATGATGCTTGGATTATTCTCAAAACTCCAAACTCCACATGGAAGGACAATGCTTCAAATGTTAAGTACCAAGTTTGAGAAATGAGAATGTCAGAACATGAAAGTCTTTCAATTTTTTATGCCAAATTATGCAGTGGCGGGCCCATTGAATAAGACTGTAATGTATGGACTGCGATGATAATCTTACTGTTTTTGTGTAATGGCCTTCATTTCTCTATTTTGATCTCTGTTTATTATTTGGGCTTTATCCATCTCCATCTTACACTTCTTTTTATAAGGTTTAGAAGAATTAAAAATGGTCGTCGAAGCAACAACTAGATAGGATTCATTCATCAATTTGTTGGTCAAAAGCAATATAATAGACGCAAAAAAAAGGGGGGGGGGTAATGATTGTTCATTAACTTTTTCTTGGAGGTCCAAATGTTATGCATATTTATCAGTTCTAAACACATAATAATGCTACTTTTTCTATTTTTCAGAAATAGGAAGCAAGGAAAAGAAAAGAAAAAAAAGAGAGAAGAGAGGAGAAAGGACAATTTCATGAGACAAGACCAAGGTATCAGTATTGTACTGGCGGCAATTGTTACATACTCGTTTGGTCTTAACGCAGTATTTAATAGTTTAATGGAACTCTTATCTCAATGAAGCTTTGTCTCAATGGCATGATGGCGTCCTAGAAATGACTAGAACACAGATTCATATATGGTTTACTTTGATTACTTTGATCAGTTTTAAGAAATACTGAAGCATGTAACCTTTAAGAAATACTTAACAAGAGAAGAAGATTTTACAGTTAAAATTAAAACTACATCTATACAGAGAAGACTTTACAATTACAAAAATGGAAGAATCAAATGTAAATGATCTAGTTGTATATAGATGTATCATATGTCTCTTGCCACAGAGAAGAAGCACAACCATTTTCAAATGGAATTTTGTAACAATTAAAAGCAAAATCATTTCCAAATTGAACCAACTCATCCATTGATATCCCTTCAACGTGATCCTCCACATACCAGTTCATGTCATCGCTTGGCGACGAAGGCACCGTTTCCATTTCCGTCCATTCGAAGCAGTCATTGCTTTCAATGTCTCATTCAACACTGCATCAACCAGTGTTTGCCATTCTAATCTCTGCTTCAAAAGATTCCATTAAACTATTTACTTGCTCCTCGTTATAATACTCCTCACAATGTGATTCATCTAACAACGACATTAGAATTGCAGTATCCATTTTGGGGACTTCGATTTCTTCCATGGCATCGCTTCCATCTGTTGAAGCCGTGGCCTGCATTGCAACAAAGAACCAACAGCAACAAATTGGTCAAAAGACCAGCAGCAGCAAATTGTACAAGTTAGTTGCTATACTGTTTTGAAGTGAAGCAGTGGAGTTGAATGAAGGATCATATTTTAAATGTTTTATTCCTATGTAACTTTGACCAAATCTTTTGTAATATGATGGCTAAGTTAGTAGGATAAGATTGAATGATTCATTTTGATGTAATAGCTGTTATATCAGCTTTCTTTTGTAAGCAAACTTTATTTTAGTATGTATTAAGTAAGGGCAGTTAAATTAGTAGGTAACTGTCAAATTTGTTCTTTTGTAACTTCCATATATTCAAAAATTTGAATGAAAAAAATACAACTTTCAGTTACAATTCTTTGCTGAGTTCTTCTTCATTTTTGTTTTCTTTTGCTTTCATTCGATTTGCTTCTGTTTATGCTGCCATTTATCCAACAAATGGTATCCAGAGCTTTCAGTCTTTGAGGGCCTTGGTTGTACACTGTCATTAAGCAAGCTATACTTGAAACAAAAGAAGCAAAGGTTGTTTTTGGTTGCTGAAAATGAGTTTTACACCACCTCCTCCACCTGTCTTTGTTGGAGAAAATTACAACATCTGGGCAGTAAAAATGAGAACATATCTGCAGGCACATGACCTGTGGAATGTTGTTCTCAATGACACTGAGCCACCACCACTAAGAGCTAACCCGACTATAGCCCAGATCAGGCAGCACAATGAAGACTGTGCCAAGAAGTATAAGGCTATGTCGTGCCTTCAAAGTGGAGTTTCTGATGTTATTTTCATAAGAATAATGGCTTGTGACACTCCAAAGCAGGCCTGAGACAAACTCAAGGAGGAGTTTCAGGGGTCCGACAAGACCAGGCAACAGCAGCTGATCAACATGAGAAGAGATTTTGAAAACCTCAAGATGAAGGACTCAGAAACCATCAAGCAGTATGCTGACAGAATCATGGCAACTGTCAACAATATAAAGCTATTTGGGGAGGAATTCAGTGACCAAAGAGTGGTTGAGAAGGTCATAACAACCTTGCCAGAGAAGTATGAAGCAAAAATTTCTTCTCTAGAAGGTTCAAGAGACTTGTCAACAATCCCTTTGACAGAGCTTATAAATGCTCTTTATGCTCAAGAGCAGAGAAGGGCAAATAGGTAGGAGGACCACTATGAAGGAGCTTTTCAGGCTAGAGGCAGAGAAGGCTCAAGTGCAAACTTAAATGCCAAAGGCAAGAAGCCTTGGACTGAGAAGAAGAAGAAAGAACCTGTCAAAAGGAAGTTCCCACCCTGTGTCCATTGCAAGAAGACTACTCATCTTGAGAAATACTGCTGGTACAGACCAGACATTCAATGTAGAGCCTGCAAGCAATTTAGCCACATTGAAAAGGTCTGTAAAAGCAAATCAAAAGTACAACCAAAGTTTCAAAACCAAGCTCAAGCTGCAGAAGAGGTTGAAACACCAGAAGAGCATGTTTTTTCAGCATCATGCTTTGCAAGCTCGAGCAAAGTCAGTAAAATATGGTTGATTGACAGTGGATGTACCCACCATATGGCTTCTGAGAAGAGTATATTCAAGGAGCTTGACACCACCTTCAAGTCCAAAGTCAGAATTGGCAATGGTGAGCTGCTGGAGGCAAAAGGGAAAGGCAATGCCTTGATAAGCACCAAGTCAAGTATTAAAACCATTTCAGAGGTTCTCTATGTACCTGACATTGACCAAAACTTGCTAAGTGTTGGCCAGCTATTAGAGAAGGGTTACTCTCTGATTTTTGAAGGCAAAAACTGTTTGATCAAACATGCTGCTGGTGAAGTGTTGACTACAGTGGCTATGCAAGACAGAACCTTCATTGTGGATGTGAATCAACTGCAAGCCAAGGTATATGCATCTCAGTCTGATGAGACAGACTTGTGGTACAGGAGGATGGGGCATGTGAACTACAATTCACTAAACATGCTGCACAAAATGGATTTGGTCAGTGATATGTCCAAAATTGAGCCAAAGGATGCTATATGTGAGGTCTGTCAGCTAGGCAAACAAACCAGATTACCCTTTCCAGTCAACAAGGCATGGAGAGCACAAGAGAAGCTTCAGCTTATTCATACAGACATCTGTGGACCAATGAAGACTACCTCCTTAAATGGTAGCAGGTACTTTGTACTCTTCATTGATGATTATTCAAGGTTCTGTTGGGTAAATTTTTTAAAGCATAAGTTAGATGTTTATGATTTTTTCTGCAAAATTAAAGCTTTGGTTGAAAACCAAGCAAATTGCAAACTGAAATGTTTGAGGTCTGACAATGGTTCTGAGTATGTATCTTAGAAGTTTCAAAAATTGTGTGATGAAGCTGGAATCCAACACCAATTGACTACTGTATACACACCACAGCAAAATGGTGTCTGTGAAAGGAAAAACAGAATAGTCCTTGATATGGCTAGGTGTTTGTTATTTGAGGCTAAAATGCCTAATGCTTTTTGGGCTGAAGCTGTGAATACAGCTGTTTACTTGTTGAATAGGCTGCCAACTAATGTAGTCAAGGGTAAAACACCCTTTGAAGCCTGGTTTGGACAGAAACCATCTATCACACATTTGAAGGTATTTGGTTGTCTATGTTATGTGTTGGTACCTGAGGAGAGAAGAACCAAGTTGGACAGGAGGTCCATGCCAGGGGTGTTTGTTGGCTACAGCAATACAAAGAAGGGATATAGAATTTTTGATCCACTAACTAAGAAGGTTGTAGTGAGCAGGGATGTAAAGTTCAATGAAGAAAACTGCTGGAAATGGGATGGAATTGAAGCAAATTTTCCTGAGGTAGATCAGAATGACATTGATTTGCAGCAAGCTGAAAGTGAAGCAGTCATTGAAGATAGTTATGATGATGAACTTGTTCGAGGCACTAGGACATTAGCAAATATTTATGAAAGATGTGCAGTAACTCTACTAGAGCCTTCATGTTTTGAAGAAGCTGCAAAAGAAAGGTGCTGGCAAGAGGCTATGGAAACTGAATTGAGAATGATTCAGAAGAATGACACTTGGGAGCTTGTTGATAGACCTGAAAACAGAAGAATCATTGGTGTAAAATGGGTCTTTAGGACTAAAAACAATGCTGATGGTACTTTGAATAGACACAAGGCCAGATTGGTTGTGAAAGGGTATAGTCAGCAGCAAAGGGTTGATTTTTCTGAGACTTTTGAACCTGTTGCAAGGTTGGACACTATCAGACTGCTGCTTGCTTTGGCAGCTCAAAAGCACTGGAAGGTGCACCATTTAGATGTTAAGTCAGCCTTTCTAAATGGCTTTCTTAATGAAGAAATATTTATTAAGCAACCTGAGGGTTTTGAGGTCCCTGGTGAAGAACAGAAGGTTTACAAGTTGAAAAAGGCCTTATATGGCCTAAAACAGGCTCCAAGAGCCTGGTATGAGAGGATTGATGGCTACCTAGCAAGGCTCGGGTTCACAAAGAGTGTCAGTGAGCCTACACTCTATGTTAAGAAGGATCAGAAGGAAACTTTGCTAATTATTTCCTTGTATGTTGATGATCTGCTAGTCATTGGCTGTAAAGATGAACTGGTAGAAGACTTTAAGAAGCAGATGCAACATGTCTTTGAGATGACTGACCTTGGTCTAATGACCTATTTTCTTGGTATGGAAATCAGACAAGGAAGTGATGGTATTTTCATAAGTCAACAAACATTTGCTTCCAAGGTGCTTGAAAAATTTTGCATGTCAAAATGCAAATCAGTCACTACACCAGTTGCATTGGGGGAAAAATTATCAAGTGCCAGTGAGCATGATCGAGTAGATGAGAGAGCATATAGAAGCTTAATTGGTTGTTTGCTTTATTTAACAGCAACTAGACCAGACATTGTCTATGCTGTTAGTCTACTTTCAAGGTTTATGCACTGCAGTAATGTGGCACATCTGAAGGCAGCAAAAAGAGTGTTAAGGTATGTCAAAGGAACCATCGATGCTGGTGTAAAGTTTTGGAGGGCAAAGGAGCTGAAACTCTTAGGCTATTCTGATAGCGATTGGGTAGGGTCAGTTGATGACATGAGGAGCACTTCAGGTTACTTTTTCACCTTAGGCCCGAGTGTTTTCAGCTGGAGTTCGAAGAAGCAACAAACTGTTGCACAATCTACAGCAGAGGCTGAGTATATCTCAGCTGCAGCAGCTGTGAACCAAGCCATTTGGCTTAGGAAGATTTTGGGTGATTTAAATGAAAGTCAAGTTCTGCCTATTGAAATTAGAGTGGATAATCAATCAGCTGTGGCCATAGCCAAGAATCCAGTCTTCCATGGTAAGACTAAACACTTCAAAATCAAATTCCATTTTGTTAGAGAAGCTGAGCAATCGAGAGAGGTTAGCTTAATTCATTGCAGCTCAGAAATTCAGCTAGCTGACATTTTAACTAAACCTTTGGGAGCCAACCGATTTAATGCTTTGAAGGAAAGGATTGCTGTTTGTTGCATACAGTCCAAGGAGGAGTGTTGAAGCCGTGGCCTGCATTGCAACAAAGAACCAACAGCAACAAATTGGTCAAAAGACCAGCAGCCGCAAATTGTACAAGTTAGCTGCTATACTGTTTTGAAGTGAAGCAGTGGAGTTGAATGAAGGATCATATTTTAAATGTTTTATTCCTATGTAACTTTGACCAAATCTTTTGTAATATGATGGCTAAGTTAGTAGGATAAGATTGAATGATTCATTTTGATGTAATAGCTGTTATATCAGCTTTCTTTTGTAAGCAAACTTTATTTTAGTATGTATTAAGTAAGGGCAGTTAAATTAGTAGGTAACTGTCAAATTTGTTCTTTTGTAACTTCCATATATTCAAAAATTTGAATGAAAAAAATACAACTTTCAGTTACAATTCTTTGCTGAGTTCTTCTTCATTTTTGTTTTCTTTTGCTTTCATTCGATTTGCTCCTGTTTATGCTGCCATTTATCCAACACCATCGACCAACGCTGATTTTTCCTTAAACAAGAGAGCCATATTTTCTCTCTCTCTCTCTCTCTCTCCTTTTTTTTTTTGGGGGGGGTGGTTGGGGGAGGGGTGTAGAACAACAAAAATGAAAATGTTTCAAACTTGGGATGGTTCAATCAATGGACGGTAACCTTTTTATAGGCCAAGTAAGTTGTTACTTGGGAGACCCCATGTAAACGTGCGGTCATGTGCTTATCCAATCATTAAATAGATAATCAATTGGTCAAATAAAAATAATAATTGTTTAAATGAACGATTGTGATAGGCAAATATGTGACAAAGAAAGAACATAAAATTATTTTAGAAAAGGTGACAAATCAAAGTTAGACTAATTATGTTTCCACCACACGATTTTATGTAGATGGATTCCAATGATGTTAAGAATAGAGAAGCCACCCACTTTGTAAAGCAACAACTACTTTCCAGGCAGGCAATATCCAGCATTGGTTGCAGTTGACACAATGAAACAAATAGTAGACAATATCCGCATCAAATGAACATCAAGTACCATTGCCAACTTGGGTATATTGGAGTTGTTGATCCACTTGGGTTATTTTTACTCTTTGGATCTTTACAATTAAACAATAAAAATAGTAATCAAATACGGTGGAAGTTTCATATCTAATAATAGAAACATCCGATGACTTTAATATTCATAAGAGAAGTGACTAAACAAATTTATATTATTTAATTCAAGAAAGAGATTTTCTCAATAGACAAGATCTAATTTTTGTGGAGTGTGACCAAAGACATAAATGGGAAACTACAACATAACCCACAATTGACAAGATACATTGCCAAGTTGGTGGACCCTTGAATAATACATGAAATAAGTGAGTTTTTGTCACATGTTGATGTTGGGAGTTGAGGAGGAAATAGGGAATAAATAAACAAAGCAACATTGCATTGGCCCATGTTTATTTAATCATTCAACCAACACTTCGGTGCACGTGTTGCCACTAAAGATATGAAGTTGAAGTACATCTCTTTTAAGTTAAGTGACAGTGAATGGAACCACACCCATGTGCTCTGGTTCTTCCTTTGATTGAAAACTGGAAATGTCGGTTGAATTTATTAAAAATTTAATTTAGCCACTCCATTAGTTGGAAATTAATATTAATTTGGATTACGATCTGATTTAGGGTAAGTCACTAAACCCACTCCGGAGATCAGGTTGATTTCATATTACTTAAATTATATATACAGCAAATGGCATTATTGGTAAATGATGTTTAGTTAGGATTCATATATTGGTGCATTTTTATATCATAAGATGAAGATTTACACGTCAGGCTAAGTAAGGAATGCATTTGGTTTACAACTTTTTTATATTGCTTTTTCTTGATTCTTTTTAATATGGTTCACAATCAATCGATTTCATATTTAATTAAAGTTAATATAATTATTGAATATTGAATTCTTTTTTATTTTAAAACCCCAACTTCATTCATTAATTCAAGGGTAGTACAGTCACTAAATTCATGATATCCGAAATTTTCATGATTAAATTATACTTTATTTTTGAAGGATGATTAAATTATACTTAATTCATGAATAAATTTAATAATAATTTAAGTTTTTAATGAAATTTCAAACTCAAAAACCGTAACTTCAAATTATATCGTTTTCTTCATTTATGGTTAAATGTTTTTTTAATGAAATCGATAGTTAGGAAATACATTTAAAAAATAATTTATAACTACTTATAACTCTTCCTTAACTCTTAAATAAAAAAATAAACTAGTATAAGTGAATTTGAGTTTATATCCTACACTAACAATAATAAGATTTTAATCGTTCAATCAATAATTTGTAATAACCGAAATTGTAAAGCCCAACTTTTTTTTTAATATGGTTCACAATCAATCAGTTTCATATTTAATGAAAGTTAATATGATATTGAATATTGATTTTTTTTTAAACCCCAACTTCATTCATTAATTCAAGGGTAATATAGTCAGCCACTTCATGATTAAATTTTTTTTTGAAAGGATGATTAAACTATACTTAATTCATGAATAATTTTAATAATTATTTAAGTTATTTTCAATGAAATTTCAAACCTCAAAAGCGAAAATTCAAATTATATAGTTTTTTTTTCTATTTAGGTCTAAATTTATTTTATAAAATTAATAGTTTAAAAATCACATTTAGAAAAATAATCTTAAATTTATTTATAATTCTTTCGTAATCCTTAAATAAAAAAATGAAACGAACATAAGCGAGCTCGAGACTAAAACTCAATTAATAATCGGTAACAACTGAAATTTAGTTCGATAAATTCAACCTTATTATTGGGTTTTAAGTCTTGACACTTGCCATTTCTTTTAACGAATCTAGAAACAAATATTAACAGTTTGACAACTTTCTTTGACTTTATGTCACAGATAAAAATTGGAAGCATATAATCTCAAAAAAAAAAAAAATCATCACTTGATGAAACTTAAATGTATACATTTTGTTGAGTTAGAAAAAAAAATGTATGTAATCTAATTGTATATAGCTGTATCATAGGTCTCTTGCCACAAAGAAGTAAAACCATTTTCTGTCTGAATATCGTAGAAATTCAAAGGAAAATCATTTCCAAATTGAACCAAGTAGCCGTCCATCGACATCTCTTGGACATGATCCTCCACATACCAATTCATGTCATCGCTTGGAGAGGAAGGCACCATTTCCATTTCACTCCATTCAAAGCAATCGTTGCTTCCAATGTCTCCTTCAATACTGCATGAACCAGCATTCACCATTCTAATCTCAGCTTCTAGAGATTCTATCAGACTATTTACTTGCTCCTCATTGCAGTACTCCTCACACTGCGATTCCTCTAATAACGACATTAGAAGATCAGCATCGATTTCGGGAACTTCGATTTCCTCCACACCATTACATCCGTTGATCAATCCTGGATTTTCCGTCAATATGAGAGCCATAGTTTACTACTTTTCTTTCTTTAGTGTAGAATAACAAAGAACAGAAGAGGCTAAGATAGCTTAGACTTGAGAAAATGTTTTGCAATGTCTCTCCTTTAATGGAAGATAACCTTTTTATAGCCCAAGTAATTATGCTTAGGAGACCCCATCCAACGTGGGCACATGTGCTCAACCAATAATTAAATAGATTATCAATTAATTTAATGAAGCCAGTTTATAAATCGGTATCAAGTAGACTAAATGAATGGTCGTGCTAGGCAAAGATGGAACAAATAAAGAACATAAAATTATTTTAGACATGGTGACAAATCAAAGTTAGAACAATTATATTTCCACCGCATGATTTGAAGTATATCTCTAGTGATGGATTCCAATGAAGTTAAGAATAGAGAAGTCACCCAATTTGTCAAGCAACAACTACTTTCCAGGCAAGCAATATCCAGCATTGGTTTCATTTGACCAATGAAACAGATAGCAGACAATATACATCAAATGAAAATTTAGTACCATTGCCAACTTGGGTATATTGGGGTTGTTGATCCACTTGGGTTATTTTTAATCTTGGGATCTTTACAACTAAACAATAAAAATAGTAATCAAATATGTTGGAAGTTACAACACATGAACATGATTTGGATCAAAATGACTTGTGACTTTGTTGTTAAGTTCAATTATTACACGTCACATGTAATAATTAAGTCAGAAAAAAATATTTCAAACCATTTATAATTAATTCTTGTTTTCTTTAAAAAAAAACTGATTATATGACATAATTTGAATGTCAATGATATATGTTGATGTTGGTACAATTTTTTTCTGTAGACATGAAGTGGAAACATATATACAATCAATCCAATAGTGACAAATAAAATAAACATACAACGCTGTATTATTATGTTCAATAAAGAAAGATTTTCAAAATATAGCTATTGTGGAGTGTGACCAAAGACATAAAAGAAATAGGAAACAGCAAGACGATATCTTAAAAAACTGTATCGGACCTTTCAAAAAAAAAAAAAAAAGAAAACTGCTTCAGACATTGTACACCATGACCCACAATTGACAAGTTTTTCATTGCCAGGTTAGTAGACCCTTGAATAATACATGAAAGAAGTGAGCTTCTGTCACATGTTCATGTTGTGTGTTGAGGAGGAAATGGGCGATCAGACTAAACAGATTAAGCAACAACGCATTGGCCCATATTTTTATATCATTCACAAGAAATGAAGTTGAAGTACACAACACCCATGTGCTCTGGTCTGGTTCTATCTTTGAATGACAATTGCAAATGTCTGTTCAGATTTTAAAAAAGAAAATGACGAAACCGATTCACCCACTCCATAAGCTTGAAATCCATGATAATTCAGGGTATGTCACTAAACCGACTTTGTAGCATCAGTTTGATTTATATCACTTAAAGTATAGATACATCAAATCACATTAATGCTAATTGCTATTTAGCTAAGATTCATATCTTGGTATATCTTTTATATCTTAAGATGAAGATTTACAAGTCGGACCGAGTAAATAATGTGTAAACATACAATTTTTTTTTTATATTTGTTTGCTTGAATTTTTTATATCATTTACATGAAATTCTTTTCAGAATCAACTCAGTTCGATCTTTTATTTAATTTTGACGTGATGTAATTATTAAATTAATTTTCCCTTTTCCCCTTCATTCATAGTTTCTTTTGTCCTCCATGTTATTGTTTCTTTGCACAATTATGGCTTGTTTGGGGACATTTCAAAACATTTTCACTATAGTATATCAGCATTACATTAGTGTATTTATTTGAGATGCAATTGATGATCTTCTTTGATATTTATGAAATAGATATATATAGTTTCTTCTAGTGGTAAAAAGTATAAGTGTGAAAAGTGTGATGTACATTGCCTGCATTATTGTATAACCTATATAACTTGGGTATGAGTATGTTAATTTGATTGCAAATTTTCATGTAATCTTATAATGGAGATTTTAACAATTAATTTTTAATGCAGGTTTCAGACCCATCAATTAATTTTTCATGTACTTTGAATTGCCTTAAAAAGTATCTTATTTTTATTGGGGTTAAAAGTGTTAAAGAAATTTGTGTCAATAAATGTTTGCACTCTATCGGCGCTAGTGGCCAGCTCGCCGAGAACATTTTATCGGCATTTGTCTAGCCAACGGTCAACTGGTGGCTCATTGACTGCCGAGAAAGTCACCACCGGTGGTTAGTTTATCTTTCACTGGCATTTTTAAATACCGGTAAAAGTGAATTGTTTTGTAGTGCCGACAAATGATTAAAATTTACTTAATTCATGAATAATTTTAATTGTGAATTTAGATGTGTCAATGAATTTGTTTTTAAAAAACTCAATTTTCTATTATAACAAAAAGTAAACAAAGTTCAACGAGGACAAAACCATCAAAGACTATCTATAATCTAGCTAACGTGGGTTCCCATACCTAATATTCTCCAAGTATTTGTTTTGCGCGCCACTAGTTATGAATTAGTGAAAACATGCAAATATTAGACATGAAGTTGCCGAGCTAGCTCCAAACTAGAAATGAAAGCTTCATTATGGGCTAAATTATTATAAGCTGTAAATATAAAAGATATATAACTCATACTACCACTCATTACCTTCAAGATGTGCCACAATTATTCCAATGCCCGAATTTTTCTTGGCTGATGAACCATCTACATACAATGTCCATAAGTCGCTACGGTGGGGGTGGTTGTCAGTGGGAATTCTAGCTAGAGTAGAATGGTTTTCTTTTGGGGTGTGCATGTTGATCCCTATTGTCGATAGTGGTTCTTTCTTAGTATTTGGAGAGGCAAAAGAACACACCAAAACATATTCAACTAGAACTTGAGCTTTAACAGCTTTTTTTTGGGCTGAAACTTGTTGAGGTATTTTTCTCTCGTGGGCCCACTCGTACAGATTTGCCAAGCTCTGGGGCCGATTGTCGATGAATGAATCTTGTACATGCTCATTTAGAACTCCCATAATAAAGGCATCGATGGCCTACTGACCCTCTAGGTTCTTTGTATTTAACGTTGTTGCATGAAAATGTTTAACATAATCTTGCAAATTACTTTCGCACTCCCTCTACTTAACAAACATCAGCCCTATGGGCGTACTCATTATTGTCATGTGTGCTCAAAATCTGCATAAAAACATTTGGCCCAACTACGAAAAACTCTAAATGGAACCTTGTGGGAGGGACAAGTACCAATCCTTTACACTGCCTTTAAGAGTTGTCAAGGAGGCTTTGCATTTCGCAGCATCAGAGGTTCCTAGCACATTAATATAATTGTTGTACTGCATGAAATGTTCTCAAGGATCTCTTGTACCTTTAAACATTTCTTTTGGAACTTTAAAATCAAGTGGCAAGCTCAGTGTTGCAACCTCAACAGCCAATGAATTGTTAGAATAGAGTAACGAATCCATATCCTGAGAATCGGGATGTAAAACTCGTACATCCCTTCGCAGAGCATCCATTTCGCTCTGCCACGGCTTTGCATGCAATCCAGAACCATCCTCACACAGTTCACTATTATCATGAAGATCAAAACTATATATCAGACTGCACCTTATTCCTTAACTCTTCATTCTGCTTCAACAGTTCTTGCTGAAGCATCTGTTGCTATTCAAATCTAGCACTTTGCAAAGTCATTTGGTCCTTTATTAATCTCATTTGTTCTTGAAAAGCAATAAACTATTGTGAAGACACATCTTGGCCAGAGGGGAATGACAATCTTTGACAAAAAAGAATACCCTAACCAGCAAGGATATTCAAATAGAAGGAGTTTGAGGCTCCTGTATGAGCCAAGTTACCCAGATTCTCCGGTCGATCAGCAAACCAACCACAAACAAATCAGCTTCAGTAGGTCAGTTTCATGCATTAGAATCCCCAAGTTGTCCAGTGAAGAAATTAATAGGGAAATTTTCATTAGGGTGAGCCATTTTTAATTTTTGCAAACTGAAGGTTTAAAGATCGGAAGTCTGTCCACGCTCATCGCACCAATTGTTGAGGTATGTTTCTCTCTTGTCCTCTCAAAGGATGGCACCGACCTATTTATATGATACGGGTAATGTTCACTAACATGACATATTGGGTAGGCTCCATGCATGTAGATACATATCCTATCTTAGACTTAACACGTGTTTATATGGTTCCATGCATGATACCACGTGTGACTTCGCAGGGGACTGCAATCCCTACCTTGCAATCACGCATCATCACGCAAACTTGACCTGCGAACACATCATGTGAACTCAACAGAATTAGACCCGATTCTGACCCAAACAAATTCAGATTTGGACCAAAGATAACCAACATCATAACAAAACTTAAGACCAAATTCACTTAATTCAGTGCTTCATTTAACTAGTCTTCCTAAAGCATCCACCTTACTAAGTATTTTCTTTAGGGGTTGGTCTAATAGCACAAATATCAATTGAGCTTGGAAATATTACTTGAGCTTTCATGCAGCTACTATTAAAATGAGAACAAGTTTCTCAATTCTAGTATAATTCAATTCACCTTTTTGCAACAATCTACTTATATAATGTACATGGCTTTAACATGACCCTTCTTCTTTAACCTATATCATAATCACTATTTCATCAGAATATGCCAAATATACCTGTAGGTAGTCACTTGGAAATAGAAAGGTTTAAAAACCCCGAAATTTGGGGTTAGAAGTTTTGAGATTTGTAGGTAGGGTCAGTGGCTAGATCGGCCAATTGGGTTTGTTGCTGTGTTTTATGTCAGAATGGGTCTGCTGGTCTGGTGGTTGGCTGTGTGTTAGTTTGTCTTTGAGTTCTGAGTTTGAATCCTCATGTGTGTTTGAGGAATTAATTTTATTTGAGTTTTTTTTATTTATTTTATGTTATATATATATTATGTTAGTTATTTTATGGCATTTTTATTTTTGGAAAAAAAGGAGGTTGGTTCTAAAAAAATCTCTTCTCTCTTCACATTTTCTTCTTTTTTAATTTCCTTTGATTTTCTTTTTACTTCTTCTGCTTTGTCGTCTGTCAAGGGAGCTTTGTTTTCGAGTGTTCTGCTTGATTGGTTCTGAAATTGGGTAAGTTCTATCTTTTGTTTTAATGGAGGAATTGCCTCAATTTTGTTGTGTTTCTTAAATTAAATTCTTATAATTAGTTGTGTTTGTAATTGAGGTCTCTGAATCGGCTTGGTGGAGCGAGTTTAACAATTCTGGGTGTTTAAATCGCGAATTAAAGTGTGGGTTTCATAACTTTTTAATTTAATTGTGAATTATTGAATCAATTTTGTGAAATTCGATAATTTCGGGTGTTCCAGTGATTGCGTAATCGTAATGTTGTATCGCTGATAAATTGCGTAAAATTTGACTAGTTAGGGTGTGTTTCTGCACTGTTAGAGGTTAAGGATCTTTTGGTGTTGAATTTCGTGTTTTGTGACCACACGGGTGGCCACACGTGTGTATGCCCCACATGGGTTACTCACACGATTGTGTGAAATTGGGAATTAGGGTTTTGGGAAAATTTTAGTGCCACATGACCTGGCCACACGGACATGTGTCCCCATACGAGAGTGTGAGATCTCCACACGGTCGTGTCTACTCTGCACTTATTTTTTGCACTTTTGGATAGTGAGTTACACGGGCTGCTCACACGGGCGTGTGTCCCGTCCACACGGGTGTGTGTGGCCTTCACACGGGTGTGTAGACCCCCACACGGCCTAGGCACTTCCACACAGTCGGGGCACTTCCACATAGCCGGGGCACACGGCCGTGTGGCCTTATGTCGCCAATTTTTGTACTGTGTCTGTTTTTGACTTGTTTGTGATCCTGTGTGTTCCAACCCATGGTTAGGCCTTAGTAAGGGTGGTTGGGACTCTGCTTTGGCTTGGACATATCTGTTATAAGCAATTGTTGCATTAGTTAAGTGACTTGTTAATGTAATGTTGCCTAATTTTTGAGTATTGTGATGTATGGTTCTGGATTTGGTCGATTGAACATGTGTACTTTCGATTCTGTTTAACTGGTGTGTGACTATTTGGAAACTGTATACATCGATTCTGTAATTGATTGACTGACTACGAGCTTCTATTTCTGTGTGATTGATAGTGTTTGGTGTGCATTTTTGCATTTGCATTATGATTTTGGGTTTGGGATATGAAAAGAAGGAAGTCTGATCTGATTTGGCAGTTTCAACTGCAATACGTTTGTATAGCGATTTACCGCATAGTATGATACTTCTGGCAGCTCAGCTGCATACTATTATTTACGTGGCTTTTTTCCACATGCATGGTGTATAAGGTTGGATGGGCCTTTCGAGGTCCTATGTGGTGTGCAGGGCTGGTTGAGTTTCTTATAGTTCATTTGCGGTGTGAATTGGGGACAAAGAGGTGTTTGGCTAGATGGGTGGGTTTCATGTTGATGCATTTGTTCAGCATTTTATCTGTCTGTCTATCTAATTACGAGATTAATGGTATATAGATCGATGTGTTCAGTACTGATGATTCTGTTTTGGTTGTGATGATTATTTGGAGATTGGATTGCCATTGTGATATTTTTTATTGTGGCACTTAATTTTTTTTTCTGTTGTTTCGATATCACGCTGAGCTCGTGTAGCTCACCCCCTCAGTTTCCCTTTTTCAGGTATTTTCGTATGCTGTTGCTGGACTCAGAATGTCGGAGGTCTCGGACAGCCACATTTAGAATAAATTTTAAAAGTATTTTCATAAATTCCGCATTTATAAATAAATGGTTTGAATTGTAAATTTTATTTTGAATATTGTGGTATGAATTTTGGGGTTTTACGCACGTAAGCGACTTTTGGACTAAAATTTTTGTAATATCGAGATCTTACAATGGAGAGTTTTACATAACTTAAATACCTTCTGTTTTCTAGCTGGTTAAACTCAAATTTTACCTACGATAATTTCAGTTATCAATGTAACCCCCAAGATTCGGTCTAAACTTCTAGGCTGGGTTTTGGGGCGTTACATTTACAAAGGTGGGTAGATTAATTAAGCTTTTAAATGCTCAAAAGATTTTTTGACAAGCATCATTCCATTGAGAATGAGCTTTTAGAAAAGTGTAAACACCTTTATGCCTTTTTAGAAACAAACTTGTTGAGTGCTATGGTCTTACCCATTAACCTTTGGATTTCCTTAATGTTTCTAGGGGGACATGCTCATAATAGAGTGTATTTTTTATGAATTCACATCAATCCTTCTGTTTGAAATAATTCCCACTACTACATTAAATAAACACATAGTACGGGTTAAGCTTCATATCATACCCTCATATAAATTGGAAAACATCTTAAAAATCCTAAGAAGTTGCTCCATATAAACACTCTTAGTTAACATCCATCGACATAAGCCTTAATGTTTTTGTTGATGTGTGGGGATAAAAATAAACTTATGAAAAATTAGTGAAGGTTTCAAGGTGTTTATAAATGCCACTTTCTTTAAGGTTTTATTCACCCCACCTATAATATGGTGTGCAAAAGAGTTACTAACAATTGAACCTCGAGTATACAATGAAACTCAATGACCATATACGTTTTGCACTAATGGAAACAATCCACTGAGCACTGAGCGAAGCATAGTAAGGATATCAATTTCTATAAATAAATTTTGTTGTAATTCTTTGTAGAACAATCTAGAAATATAAAAGATTATTGATGCCTCGTAAACTAACTAAAAATCTAACTAAGACAAGGGTACCTATCAATTAATAGTATAGCTATGGTGAACACAAATATCATTCCTACGAAGACTAAAAGTACTAATAATTACCATCATTCTATTATTTAACTGATAAATTGAAGTGATTAATTAAAAACTAAAATTAACTAAATTAATCAACTACGAACGAGACAAACAAATTAGGAAAATAAACGATTAAGAACCCAGAATCAAAACAATACTTAGGAAAGAATTCACCTAGACTTCATCTGTCACTATCAATCTAAATCACACAATTTATTTACTTAGTATATTGATCCGTAAAAATCTCTAAATTATGCTAATATCCCTTTCGAGAGTAAGAGCGGCTGACTCTAGGTTGATTAATTGAAATTTCTTTCTAATTAAAACTCCTATTATCTCATTAACTCGATTTATGAATTTCATTATTAGATTTGACTCTAATTCGATAGATTTATGTCATCATATTTCTAGGACTACATGCAACTTCACTAAATTATGCAAGACCTACTCTTAAACAATGTATATTCTTCCTCTGATTTAAACACATCAAATATGGATTAATAGTCTAGAAATATTAAACCAAGAATTAAGCACACATGATTGAGAACAAAATCTAAGTATTTATTGTGTAAAATAAAATCAAACGATAGAAGCCATCATAGGTATTGAGAAAATTAGTTCATGCTTGAAAATAAAAACATTCAAGATACAGTATAACCAAAAGAAATAAAGAAACTCGTGATAATCTCCTAAGAAATCAAATGTGAATCTTCAATCTTGACAGAAATCTACTTCAGAATCGGCTTCAATGGTATTTTTCAAGTTATTTTCTTGAGTATTCTATGATGACTCTCTCCTATATTTTTATTTTTGTCATATATACGTCTTAGAATGCACGAAAAACCTAAAAATGACATTTTCTTGTTGTTTAGAGTGCCAATTCATGAAATCGATACGACTAATTTTTGCTTTTTTTGGCCCCTTTTACTCCCAAATGTTCTCCTAAGTATAAAAACATGAATTTAAAGGATTAAGAGCATAAAATTCACCATTAACATCGAATAATCAACCAAAAAAGCATTAAGAATGGGACTAAAACATGTTACTTTTAGCACTTATGAATGATGGGAGAACATAAAGAAACTTTTGATGTGTTTTTCTGGTGTGCCATGCAAATGAAATTCCTTTCTATTTATAGAAGGTCTTAGGTCTCTCCATAGGACATAACTACCCAAAATGGATAGTCATATATTTAGCAATAAACATAATTAATAAATAGATATGTACTTGAATAATTATGACTATTTGTTAATAATCAATTTACATAAAACTTTTGGTTACTTATAACTTTTATAGGTTTTGTACTGATTGAGAGAACTTTATTTTAGTTAGTGAGGAACGTGTTTTTGAGTGCATTATTTTATAATAATCAAGTGCCTGACTTAGTTAGAGTTCTAAGTTTTCAAGGGGAAAACTTAGAAGAGAGGAGATATTTAGATCTTAGGTACAAAAGTGGGAAGACTAAACGGTTGAGTGTTAAAGCTTGGAGCCACTTATTGTACAATGTCGTAAGATCGTAAATATTCCCTCTAGACAAAGTTCCACAAATGTAGGGAAGCCAAGCTGCATAAACATCTCTTGTGTTATTTACTTTTTTGCACTTACTTGTGCCTGAAGCAGCTGAAATTGCTCATAGCATTGCTTCTGGGATTGCTCATTTTGATCTTTAAATATCAATTTGGACTTAGATTTTTTTATGTACTCAGCAACAATTGTTACTACATAAAGTTCATTCTACGTAGGCCCGCTCCCTCGCTGCAATTCTTACAACTCCCTTATAGCTTCCCTCTAGTCTTCTAAAAGGGAATGTTGTTGGGGTGGAGGCATCATCTGAGAATTCCTTCTATGATAATATCTCTTTCTACCCAAATGGCTTCCTCGCCATGAGATCTCTACTTTGATGAGGTGCTTGATTTACCAATAATTCCTGGATATGAGTTGCCCGTTTCGCTGACAAAGCTCTTGATTTTATTGTCGTTGCTACTGTAATTATTCTTGAATGACTTTCATTTGTTCTTAAAGATCAAATATTAATTGTGAACTGGAATTTGGGTTTTGTTTAGTCTGATCTTTAGAGTCAAACTGGAAACACATAAACAAAGAAATTATCATCATTGCTAGAAGGCTTTATACTTGAATTTAACTTAAATGTATCCTTCTTCTCGAGTTAGAAAAAATATTATATACACATACACATAATCTAATTGTATATAACAGTATCATATGTCTCTTGCCACAGAGAAGTAAAGCCATTTTCTGGCTGAATTTCGTAACAATTCAATGGAAAATCATTTCCAAATTGAACAAAGTAGCCATCCATCGACATATCCTCAACATGATCCTCCACATACCAATTCATGTCATCGCTTGGAGAGGAAGGCACCATTTCCATTTCACTCCATTCAAGGTAATCGGTGCTTCTAATGTCTCCTTCAATACTGCATGAACCAGCATTCACCATTCTAATCTCAGCTTCTAGAGATTCCATCAGACTATTTACTTGCTCCTCATTGCAGTACTCCTCACACTGCGATTCCTCTAATAATGACATTAGAAGACCGGCGTCGATTTCGGGAATTTCGATTTCCTCCACACCATTACTTCCGTTGATCAATCCTGGATTTTCCGTCAATATGCGAGCCATAATTTACAAGTTTTCTTTCTTTAGTGTAGAATAACAAAGAATAGAAGAGTCTAAGATAGCTTAGACTTGAGAAAATGTTTTGCAATGACTCTCCTTCAATGGAAGCTAACCTTTTTATAGCCCAAGTAATTGTGCTTAGGAGACCCCATCCAACGTGGGCACATGTGCTCAACCAATAATTAAATAGATAATCAATTAATTTAATGAATTCAGTTTATAAACCGGTATCAAGTAGAATAAATGAATGGTCGTGCTAGGCAAATATGGAACAAATAAAGAACATAAGATTATTTTAGAAAGTATGACAAATCAAAGTTGGACTAATTATATTTCCACCATATGATTTGAAGTATATCTTAAGTGAAGGATTCCATTAAAATTAAGAATAGAAAAATCACCCACTTTGTAAAGCAACAACTTTCCAGGCAGGCAATATCCAGCATTGGTTGGATTTGACCAATGAAACAAATAGCAGACAAAATCTACATCAAATGAAAATTAAGTACCATTGCCAACTTGGGTATATTGGGGTTGTTGATCCACTTGCGTTATTTTTAGTCTTTGCATAATTACAACAATAAAAAAAGTAATCAAGTATGTTGGAAGTTACAACACATTAATATGATTTGGATGGAAATCAACCTGTGATTTTTTTGTTAAGTATAATTATTACATGACAAAAGGAATAATTAAATATAAAAATTATTTCAGCAATAATCAACCTGTGATTTACGTGCGGTAAAATGTTTTGTACAATCTTTTCTCGAAAGTTTAAGTGGAGGCATACAATCAAGCCAATACTGACAAAAGAAATGCACGTATAAACATTGTATTATTTTATTCAAAAAAGAAAGATATTCTAAATGTGCAACATCTAGCTTTTGTAGAGTGTGAACGAAAGACATAAAAGAAATAGGAAACAGCAAAGAAAATATCTTTTAAAGAATGCATCAGACATAGTACACCATAACGGCATAACCCACAATTGATAAGTTTCATTGCCAAGTTCGTACACCCTTGAATAATACATCAAAATAAGTGGGTTTTTGTCGTGTTGGGTGTTGAGGAAGAAATGGGCAATCGTACTAAACAGATTATTAGGTGCTAGGTACTATAGTATTTTAAGAGAACAAGTTAGAGAATGAATTTTCCTCAGAAATTACTTATTAATCTTTCCTTGCTTGAATGAATACACTGTTGATGCTTATATACATGAATAAGAATAACTACTTTTAGCTAACTGTATACCAGACTTAAGCAACTGACTAGTAACAAATTAATAACTTTATACTAACAGTCTCTATACTCTAACATTCACCTAGCTTCCTTAACAGGTAAGACCCTAAGTAAATTTCAAAAGCGAGCAAAAATGGAGACAGGCAGTGGTGTAGTGAGAATATCTGCAACCTGGTCTCAGGCTAGCACTTCACCGACAATGAGGGATCCATTAGCCACCTTTTCGCAGACAAAAAATAAGTCAAGTTCGACATGTTTGAATTTGGAGTGTAACACCAATTAGCTACAACAGCTACTGCACTGGAATTATCACACCAAACCGTAGGAGGATCAGCAGAACTGATTCGTAATTCCATTAACAGAGAAACTAACCAAGCAATATCACTTGAAGCCATAGCTAAACTTCGATATTCCGCCTCTGTTGTGGATCGAGAAACAACTTGTTGTTTCTTAGAACACCACGAGACAGGTGTATGACCAAAGTAGACACAGTAGCCCGTAGTAAAACGATGATCATCAAAATCAAGACCCTAGTTGGCATCAGCATAACCAACCAAAGATAGCCTGTCGGAGTGTCTAAAAACCAGCCCATGCATAATAGTGCCATGTAAATACCTCAGGATACATTTTAACGCTATCAGATGAACCATAGTAGGTGCATGCATGAATTGACACACATGATGTACAGTATAAGCAATATCTGACCAAGTTAAAACCACATATTGCAGAGCACCAGCGAGACTTCTGTATTCAGTAGGATCAGCAAGCCGATACCCTCATCTTTAGACAAAGTTGATGAACTAACCATCGGCGTATACCACTTTTTGCATTAGCTA